>NW_019384362.1:499237-504649 GCF_000671375.1 Centruroides sculpturatus | reverse complement strand
AATTTATTTTATTTTCTATTTTAATTATATAAAATGATGTGGAAATTTTTTAAAATGAAAAATTTCTTTTAAGGAATTTTATACTATTCCAAATAATTAAAAAAAAAAATGTATAATAAATAGAGAATATGTTAAAACTATTCATTTTCTTTGTTTTTAATTCCCGTTTTTTGTAAATTTTATCGATTATTCTAGACAAAAATTTATTCTTTCGGACTTTGTATTTATATATAAAAATCTATAATAAAATCCTTAAATATTTTATATTAATATAAATAAAAAAATCCTTAAATTATTATTATTTTACTAAAAAAATCAGAAATTTTGTTTATTCTTCATTTTGCTTATTACTCTTTGAAATAAGTTTTAGTACACTTTAAATTACCTCAGAGTGAAAGTCAACAACAGAATACAGAAAATCCTTTCCAATAAATAGGCTACTAAAGCACAAGAGTATGAATTATTTATTATAGTCTACAACTAAGCTTTCTCTATGGAAATGGAATTCAATTCATATATTGAATGGACTACTGCTTGATAGAAATATTTCAAGTGATAGCGCATGTTGTCGCATTTATCTTTTGTAATTTTATTACAAAATTACAAATTTACAAATTTCATTTGTAATTTGTAACTTCATTCATCTTTTGATATTTCGCCTGAAATTTTGTAATAACAAAATTTCAGGTAAAGTTTGAATTTATCTTTTATTCTAATTATTAATATAAAATGCTATTCGTCTTCATTGTTGTTGCATTCCATTACTCATACTTGAAATTTTCGAGTGACGGATTATATTTTTGAATGATTCGTTCTGATAAATCGCATTAGCAAATCAATGCATTTCCTCTTATTGAAACTGGCAAGTTCTTCTTCATCCTTCTACAACAATAAATAATATAATTTATGATTGCATCGTAAAATCGAAATGTTTAATACTCTTTATATTGAAGTCGTAAAATGTATGATACTTGTTCTTGATATTTGTACTCAGATTTAACTTACAATTTCTTCTGTAGTGCATTTAATGATGACGACTTTTTCAATCTTTCTTGATAGTAAAAATGAAGAGAAATGTTAACAAAGTTGAAAAGAATGAGTAAAATTTAAAAATTAATATAACTTTTGTTAATTTTTAATATTTAAAGAAATATTTTTATGTATAAATTTTTATTTTTTGTATTTATTTTATAGGAAAACAGTGAAGAGGATTACTACCGTATATTAACAATTTAATTTGTAGAAATGATTGAAAATGTTTTTAATTATCATTTTTATATATTTTTGAATTAAAAACCCTTTCTTCATTATAGTTACACAGAATTAATGTTTTTTTTTTCATTGCACAACACTCAATTTGTACTCAATAGAGCCTTCTAAAAGCTTTGTCACCCGTAGGAGGAGGAGGAGACACGTGTAGGGAGACGGTGATCAAAGGGACTGTTGTGAGAGCCCATAATGGAGTCTCCCCTATATACTTTTGAATTAGCAATTCTTCCTCGTCTACCACAAGATTAATTATTTTTCCTTTACAAAGAAAGCACTCAGTTTGTACTCAATTGAGCTTTCTAAAAGTATGGTAATCTAAAGGATGGGCATGAGACATGTTAAAGGCCCATGAGTTCGGTTTTCCCATAATTCTTATTGAACAGCCATACTAAAAGTGAATAAAATTACAGAAGAAATATTTACTTTGTATATAAATAGAAATCGCGTTTAAACGAAAAAAATCTTAAAATAAAATATTAAAAATGGAATTAGAAATTTGTAACAACTTGTAATGTGAAAGTCGGAAATTATATATTTTTAAAGAGAGGAAAAAAAGAACCTACTTTTATTCAAGTGTTAGAAAAATCTAATTTCCTGTCTTAATCACGTAGATCGACTATCTAAACATGGCTTCTTAGTCACGTGTTAACTTCATGTAATATTTACAAGAAGAAAGTCATCAATAATGGAGTCGATAAATATTTTATTCGCTAGAAATGTTCTTTTTTCTATCTATAACGAAATAGTTACCCATGACTTAGTTATAGACCATTTTATAAAAAGTTATAATAGTAAAATATCTAATTTTAGCTAAAAGATATTCAATTTTAAAAATACATTTAGAATCTTAATAGTTTTCATAATGAAAATCTTTAAAAAGGATGGTTATAATAAGATGCAGAGGAGTTAAAAGTATTTTCAGACTCTTAAGTTATCTACAGAATAACCACTTAAGACGATAAAATTAAAAAAAAAAATTAAGTACTTTGCTCTTAGAGTTGTTTGTAGAATGTTTATATATATATTTATATATTTAAACTTAGTCCTTCAGTAGAAAAAAATAATTAATTACTTGCTTAAACATCATTTTAAAAAAGTAGATATTAAGGTAAAGCAGTAAAATTGTTAATAATTAATGAGTATAGCTACATTTCTTGTATGTAAATTGACTCTTTCAATAAAAATATCTCTGTNTTTAAACTTAGTCCTTCAGTAGAAAAAAATAATTAATTACTTGCTTAAACATCATTTTAAAAGGTAGATATTAAGGTAAAGCAGTAAAATTGTTAATAATTAATGAGTATAGCTACATTTCTTGTATGTAAATTGACTCTTTCAATAAAAATATCTCTGTTATGTCTGCTTATAATTTATATAACAGATGTGCTCTGTATTTGCATAGAAGTTATGAGATGTACGTAAATAGTTTATTTTAAAAATTTATAAAATTGCCGTAAGTAGTAGCAGCAGCAGCGCTGTTATCGATGGCTGTGCTATAGAAAATTGCAGTTAATGGAAGACATAACATGCGATAAAATATTTTAACGTAATCTCTTAAATCAGTCCCTATTGAATCATTTAGATTCATGTCTTTATGGTCTGCATTTTGAAGTATTTTAACTAAACTCGCGACATTATCTAAACTTACAATATTTTGTCCATTAAAAATTTATTTATCATGAGAGTTCTCCGAGTTGGATTTAAAGATAGCTGTGTAAAAGATAAAATACTTTTTTAATGGTATAGTTTAAATTATTATAAAGTTGTTTAAAAAATCGATATAAATAATTCTTTATTTTTAAAGGTTTTAGTAAATTTTCTAATTAAATTTAATTATTTAAGATAAGGATATATACTGTAAGATATAGTTAAGTATAACTTGTATACAGTAAGCTTAATTTCTGTTATAATTATTTAGATTGAATTATTATTAGCTTTATTCATAGGGCCTTATTTAGGCGAAGACCCTTAAAGTGTCAGCCTGGTATCTCGAGATATAAAGGCTTCCAATAAAGTTAATTTTGACATAAAATTCAAAAAATAACATGAATTTTACTACGTAAAATTAAAACGATAAATATCAAGATCATGTAAAGATACTTGGTACTCTGGTGCAAAAAAAAAAATTCGGTCCTCTCACTTGTTTGAGATATATTCAATATCCCTAAAGAAATCACTCCAAGAGCTTAGCATCTAGAAGTGTAAGTACAGCTTTACTTATTTATTTTCCTTTTATAGAAAATTCTTATATAGAAATATAAATAGTAGTACTTTCAGATATTTCAAACAGCTATTGAAAGACAAAACGAGTCTCAAATCAACATTCTGCTAGGTGACAGTACAACATTATCTCGAGTCACTTTCTCTACTGCATAACATCAAACTAAGCATTTGATATTTAGATAACAAAAATGTAGATTTATTTTATTTAAAACTTTGTTAAAATTATGAAATGTATAAACATTTTGGTAATTAATTACGCTCTTTATGGGTTTTCAGGGACCTTTCTAATTCAGACAATGTATACTCGCTGTTGTTCTTAACTATAGTCCTAGAGATAAACTATCAAATCTTAAGATAAATCCAGTGACGATATATATATATATATATAAAGATATATAAAAGTTCTAGATAGAAGCATATATATATACAGTATATGCTTCTAATTAGAATTTGCACAAAAATTTTAAGGACCTTAGACAAGCTTGAATGTATACTTATCAATGTTCGTTTTGATCCATTGTTAATGAACCATTAGTAGATAGAATGCGAAACCACGTGTAGTAACAAATATCATATGGTATATGCTTTATATTATATACATTTATATAAAGGATATCTCACAAATTTAAGCTTGCTTAGGTCCTCGTAAACCCTTATAACTGCCACTAAATAAATTATAATAAATAAATTATACCTCTTAAATCTCTAAAAGACTATGAATCAGGTTTCATGATGATGAGGANATTCGAACTACAACATAACAGGAAAAAGAGAGCCGTCTTCTCTTGTAAGTCCAGTCAGTCTCCTGATCTAGTTCTTTCTTCCCTTTTGCTTGGTCCTTCACTGACGTCTGCCGGTAAATGGCGTTCGCTTCTAGACGAAATTTCCTTGCGATTATGGCGGGATTGGTCCACTCAAGTCTACTGTTGGTGTCCGCCGTTGATACCTTCCTTGTATGGGATGGTTATTTGAGAGTCTGGAGAGGCCGGTACTTTCTACCGTTGTCTACCGAGGAGCTCTGTGTCTGGATTTGTGCCTCATTTATACGCTTTTCAGCGCAGGAGAGTTATGATATGGCTTACTATCGTATTGGTTTGACTTTTGAGCTGAGTCATTACATAAGCAAAACTGTTTTCACTGACAAATCCCATCATTATTCATCGCTTGTTTTGGTTACTGTTGTGCCTTGAAACGATGTTTGATCTCCGCTATGATCGGCGGGGGGATATGAAGTAGTGTTTTTCCATTTTCTTTAAGTTTTATTCTCTTACAAATTTATTTAATTATTTAATTGTCCTATCATCCTTTTCCTCGCATGTTGTGAGATTTATTGCCGTTTATTAATATTCTAAATTGTTTCTCTAAATCATTAGGAAAGTCCCTAGAATCGGAAAAATAAGCAAATTTCTCTTACATTTTGCTCCATGTATAAACAATCTCGGTATCTTCAAGATGTGGGTTCAAAAGAAAAAGGATATAAAATAAATACAATGTTTGAATACAATAAAATCTCTAACTAATTAATTAAAGTGACAACAAAGTGGCTAAACTAAGATTATTACAGATAATGTAAATACGTAAATAACAAATTCACAAATACATACACACATATATAGGCCTATATAGTAACAACAAATTTTGGTGGGGGAATGGTGGTCTTCACAATAATTTTATAAACACATAAATAAATAAATTTAAATTTTTCTCTTTTTGTTTATTTTATTTAGAAATAAAATAAAGTTATTAGAAAATTTTATTAAATAATTTAACTTAATAAATATTTATTTCAATAAATAATTAATTTAGATTATTTTAATTTAAATTTTAATGTGTATATTGTAATAAGGAAATAATTATAATTTTTATTTCAGAAAATTAAAAAATTAAGTAATTTCTCTTATAACTTAAAAAAAAAATAAT
>NW_019384362.1:474985-493979 GCF_000671375.1 Centruroides sculpturatus | reverse complement strand
AAAATAATAAATTATATATATATTATTTATCTAAGATAATAAAACAAAGACTTATTTAATTACTTTTATATGAACGTCATAAGGAATAGATTTTTCAGCTGAATTAATTTAAACATATTTCATGTAAACATTTGCGTTTCTTAATAAATAAAAGTATAACAAAAAATTTAAATTTTTCTTAAATTGTAATAAATATTTTAAAAGCAGTTTATGTAAAATACAGTATTTACATTAATTAAAACAATAATTATTCTGAAGTAAAATAGTTGTGGGAATTGGAAAGTAAATTATAGCTGTAGTTCATTTAAATTAATTACACAATAAACAAATAGCAATATTGAATATTTGATCCATAATTAGCATATTTTAACGCAAATGTATGAATTAATTAGTTGCTTCCATTGTGAGTCTGGTCAAATCCATGATGACCATGATTAAAGAATTCTCTTAGCACCTGCAGGATAATCAAATGTTTATTTTGTGTGCACGGGATAAATCTAGCCATAATTATGAAAATGTAAAATTTGATTCCTATTAGACCAAGTATTATTTTGAACCACATTCAAAACAAGGCGTGTTTTCGTGTTTCAAAAGTTTTTGTTTAGTCGAAACAATTTCTATTATAGTGCTTTCAGTGTCCTCTCGTCTTCCGACATTCGTTAAGTATCTTAGTCAAAGGAAATAATAGGTTGTTGACAGTGCCGTTTACTAATGCGATCTTTGAGAAATAATATAAACCAGAAGTGATGAAGAAAAAGTAGTATAACAGTATTTGGTTAATTACACGAAAACTTATCTATAGTATTTTCATTTCATTTTTAAGTCTCGATGATATGAGGTTACAGTTTAGGACCTTGCACTTTTAAGTTATTTGAAGGAAGAAAGACTTGTAGTTTGGCATAAGTTTAAATTCGACTCTGATCACAATATTAAAATATTTATTTCGAATATTTATCATTATTTTTAATTAATTTATTTATTTTAATCATTCAAGTACAAAGGAGAAAACTCATTATCTTGTTACAGGGAAGGCCGAACGGTTAAGTGGAAGCCTACCGTTCTGATAGAACCCGGATCAAATCGGGACGAGTCGAAAAACCCCAGGAACTTTTCGTGGGTGATCCGGACGGTTTATATATATGTCAGGCCTCATTCCTCAACACCCAATGCCCCATTTTGGGCTTACTAAAAAAGAGGCCTTAGTGCCTGCAGGGCGAAAAAAGTTTTAAAAAACCTATTACAGGATTCGATTAAAGAACAGTCTAATAATACTTGCAATAAGCATACGTTAAACATCGATTCACTCTTAATTTACATTCGTATTTATGATATTAGTTAAATGTACAAAGTAACAATGAAACTGAACATAATTATTTTTGTTAAATAAATTATACAATTTATAAAATCTTATTAATTTTGTTACGAAAAGTTTTATTTATTCCAAAATATTCTCATGTCGATGATAATGCCTTACATTCCTGTAATAAATGACTAATGTTACTTGAAGAGCTACCTACCAAATTGAAGTGGTAGGTAGCTCTTCAAGTAATGTCAGTCATTTATTACAATGGCAATAGAAAATTGTAAATCATAGCAATGATTTACAATATATACAGTATATACTATTTATGTAAATCAAAAATTTATTTAGTCTAATTTGTATTATTAACCGTTTAATTGGAATGTTAATATTCGTTCTTATACAAGATAGCATCGACGGGATATTTAATATTCGCCGATACCAAGAATGTAAGATCGAGTTACGTAAGACCTTTTCTCGATTAATAGAGGAAGCAAACGCATTATCCAGCAGTAACACATGACCATATACCCAAGTCCTGCTCAAGTCCATCAAATAAGGCTTGGGATACCCCAAAACTGCAAATTAGGCAGGATAGGTACGTACTGTACATAAAATTTATTGAAGATTTCCTTGTATTACTTGTACATGATATTTCAAATAAAAATTCTGTGTTAAATCGTCCATTCAAAATATATACTGAGTGATGACCTGCTTTGATTAACGAGGGACCTAACGTGCTAGTTCTAGTATCTTTTGATTTCCGAATATTAAATTATTATTTATTCGGACCAGAAACCAAATATTAAGACATCCAGCTATCTTAGAATTGAAATCTCTGATTAAAACTATTTATCTCGAGAGTTTTAAAAATACTTTTGAGTATTTTTAAAACTCTTTTTTTCGTTGAGACCTAATGAAATATAAACTAGCGTAATAATTATTGGTTGGTAATGTAATTTGACAGCTTTGTTAATTTTCATTAACATTTTTATGTAATAAGATTTCTCAACCTCAATAATTTCACCCAATTCTTTTCAGCCTGTTGGTTTTTGAGCAAATAATTTAGATTTTATTACGTATGTAATCGTTACACACCTCTGACACTTTTTTCACATCTCAATAAGACCTATTACATCAGAATTATGGATTAACTGTTAAAAAACCTTTTTGTATAATTTTTTGTTTTTCGGTTTCAATTTATTTTTCATTGTGTTATTTCCCAGAAATTATTTTAAATTTATGAATAAATATAATAAATTTAAAAATTGAGGTATATTTGAAGTTATTTAAAATTATAATTTATTCCTGTGCACTTGCCATAACGTTTTCATAATACAAGTGTGATATTTTGATAACTTGATACTAGATATTGTACAGAATAATTGTAATTAATACAGTATGTTTGACATATGATTTACTATATTTTTATTATTAAATCATTTAAACAGCTTTCGTTTACTTATTTTACAATTTTAAAAGTAAATTTTACTTTTAGTAAATATATTTTTAAAAAATCATTATAACTAATTTAAACAAAAGAAATAAAAGGAAAATATGTCTTCATCTGGTCCTGATTGCTGCTCACCAATGTGATGTTCCCACGCTTTGATCAATATTTAATTAATCTTTCTACGTAAACCGATTAAAATTAAACAATTAAAGTAAAAGAAAATGATCTTAATTAATGTATTTTAAAAGCAGTTTATGTAAAATACAGTATTTACATTAATTAAAACAATAATTATTCTGAAGTAAAATAGTTGTGGGAATTGGAAAGTAAATTATAGCTGTAGTTCATTTAAATTAATTACACAATAAACAAATAGCAATATTGAATATTTGATCCATAATTAGCATATTTTAACGCAAATGTATGAATTAATTAGTTGCTTCCATTGTGAGTCTGGTCAAATCCATGATGACCATGATTAAAGAATTCTCTTAGCACCTGCAGGATAATCAAATGTTTATTTTGTGTGCACGGGATAAATCTAGCCATAATTATGAAAATGTAAAATTTGATTCCTATTAGACCAAGTATTATTTTGAACCACATTCAAAACAAGGCGTGTTTTCGTGTTTCAAAAGTTTTTGTTTAGTCGAAACAATTTCTATTATAGTGCTTTCAGTGTCCTCTCGTCTTCCGACATTCGTTAAGTATCTTAGTCAAAGGAAATAATAGGTTGTTGACAGTGCCGTTTACTAATGCGATCTTTGAGAAATAATATAAACCAGAAGTGATGAAGAAAAAGTAGTATAACAGTATTTGGTTAATTACACGAAAACTTATCTATAGTATTTTCATTTCATTTTTAAGTCTCGATGATATGAGGTTACAGTTTAGGACCTTGCACTTTTAAGTTATTTGAAGGAAGAAAGACTTGTAGTTTGGCATAAGTTTAAATTCGACTCTGATCACAATATTAAAATATTTATTTCGAATATTTATCATTATTTTTAATTAATTTATTTATTTTAATCATTCAAGTACAAAGGAGAAAACTCATTATCTTGTTACAGGGAAGGCCGAACGGTTAAGTGGAAGCCTACCGTTCTGATAGAACCCGGATCAAATCGGGACGAGTCGAAAAACCCCAGGAACTTTTCGTGGGTGATCCGGACGGTTTATATATATGTCAGGCCTCATTCCTCAACACCCAATGCCCCATTTTGGGCTTACTAAAAAAGAGGCCTTAGTGCCTGCAGGGCGAAAAAAGTTTTAAAAAACCTATTACAGGATTCGATTAAAGAACAGTCTAATAATACTTGCAATAAGCATACGTTAAACATCGATTCACTCTTAATTTACATTCGTATTTATGATATTAGTTAAATGTACAAAGTAACAATGAAACTGAACATACTTATTTTTGTTAAATAAATTATACAATTTATAAAATCTTATTAATTTTGTTACGAAAAGTTTTATTTATTCCAAAATATTCTCATGTCGATGATAATGCCTTACATTCCTGTAATAAATGACTAATGTTACTTGAAGAGCTACCTACCAAATTGAAGTGGTAGGTAGCTCTTCAAGTAATGTCAGTCATTTATTACAATGGCAATAGAAAATTGTAAATCATAGCAATGATTTACAATATATACAGTATATACTATTTATGTAAATCAAAAATTTATTTAGTCTAATTTGTATTATTAACCGTTTAATTGGAATGTTAATATTCGTTCTTATACAAGATAGCATCGACGGGATATTTAATATTCGCCGATACCAAGAATGTAAGATCGAGTTACGTAAGACCTTTTCTCGATTAATAGAGGAAGCAAACGCATTATCCAGCAGTAACACATGACCATATACCCAAGTCCTGCTCAAGTCCATCAAATAAGGCTTGGGATACCCCAAAACTGCAAATTAGGCAGGATAGGTACGTACTGTACATAAAATTTATTGAAGATTTCCTTGTATTACTTGTACATGATATTTCAAATAAAAATTCTGTGTTAAATCGTCCATTCAAAATATATACTGAGTGATGACCTGCTTTGATTAACGAGGGACCTAACGTGCTAGTTCTAGTATCTTTTGATTTCCGAATATTAAATTATTATTTATTCGGACCAGAAACCAAATATTAAGACATCCAGCTATCTTAGAATTGAAATCTCTGATTAAAACTATTTATCTCGAGAGTTTTAAAAATACTTTTGAGTATTTTTAAAACTCTTTTTTTCGTTGAGACCTAATGAAATATAAACTAGCGTAATAATTATTGGTTGGTAATGTAATTTGACAGCTTTGTTAATTTTCATTAACATTTTTATGTAATAAGATTTCTCAACCTCAATAATTTCACCCAATTCTTTTCAGCCTGTTGGTTTTTGAGCAAATAATTTAGATTTTATTACGTATGTAATCGTTACACACCTCTGACACTTTTTTCACATCTCAATAAGACCTATTACATCAGAATTATGGATTAACTGTTAAAAAACCTTTTTGTATAATTTTTTGTTTTTCGGTTTCAATTTATTTTTCATTGTGTTATTTCCCAGAAATTATTTTAAATTTATGAATAAATATAATAAATTTAAAAATTGAGGTATATTTGAAGTTATTTAAAATTATAATTTATTCCTGTGCACTTGCCATAACGTTTTCATAATACAAGTGTGATATTTTGATAACTTGATACTAGATATTGTACAGAATAATTGTAATTAATACAGTATGTTTGACATATGATTTACTATATTTTTATTATTAAATCATTTAAACAGCTTTCGTTTACTTATTTTACAATTTTAAAAGTAAATTTTACTTTTAGTAAATATATTTTTAAAAAATCATTATAACTAATTTAAACAAAAGAAATAAAAGGAAAATATGTCTTCATCTGGTCCTGATTGCTGCTCACCAATGTGATGTTCCCACGCTTTGATCAATATTTAATTAATCTTTCTACGTAAACCGATTAAAATTAAACAATTAAAGTAAAAGAAAATGATCTTAATTAATGAATTACTTAATCACATTAATTAATTAAACATTTTGAATGGCTTATATCGCTAATTGACTAAACTAAGTAATTTAATGTTTTTAAAATTATTTTAGTAAATAAATTCATTGTTTACTATCTTGTGCACGTAACAAAAACATAAAATAATATATTAAAAATATTTTTTAAAAGAAAAATTAATTTTCAAGTTTTAAACAACTTTCATGATAAATTTAATTATTTAAATACACGATTTCTTTCTTATATTTAACATTATTAGAGAAAGTAATGTTGTATAATGAAGTTAACATGATATAACTAACTTTTAAGTTTTTAATAAGCATTTATTTATTAATTGTTCGTTTTTAAAATATTTTAATCTAATGTTATTTTCTGTTCAAATAAAAGTTAAAGGCATATAGCCTTATTTAGACTTTTTGGTCTTTTGGTTTGGTTTTATTATTATTTAATGGGAAAGAATAACCCACGTGTGAGGCTCTTCTCCATTAATTAATAAATTTAAAAATATGAGGGATTAGGCTTATCTCAAGGTCTTAAATTATGAGTCCTAAACTTTGGCTTTTGCGTAAACCCGTTTCAAAAATGCAAGTTTACATAAATTATTAATTGTATTTTTAATTTTAAAAATTCATTATTGTTAAATCTACAAAAATAATATTTTAAATTTATTTAGAAATATAGACCTATAAAATTATTTTTAAAAATTTTAATTATATTCAACTTTTACTTTTTGTATGATAAATGCGTTTATATAAGTTAACAAATGTTGCATAACAAGGAGAATTTTTCAAGGTATTATATGATTAATATCAGTTTTTTGGATATTGACTAAACATTTTTAATGGAGAATTGTTTTCTTGAAAGAATAGTTTTAAGCATATAGGCTATATATATAAATGACAATCTGAAGTTAAGAGATTTATTTTAACAAATTTGTTAAAATAGTGTAAAATTATTTTGATAGAAAAATTATCTAATAAGTTAAAAGGGGAACTTCCTTTTTCTCTTGAGGGAAAACAGTTTAGTTCTTCTTCCGAAAGTGATAGTTCGAGTGCGATGTCTCACTTTTCTATCCGCAGGACCTCCCGACTACCGTCACGCTTCGGAAGCGCGGTGTGATTTTCCAATAAATCTGTTGGATGAAATTCAGCATAAAAAGTGAAACGTCATCTTCCAACGCGCTCTTGTTTTGGCGCTCTTGCTTGGCGCTTAATGCTTTAGCCAACGCTCATGTCCCTCTCCCAGTTCATCACTTTGGCTCTCTCAAGAACTATCAACTCTCCACCTCAGTTATGTATGGACTACAGGTAATATAAATTTGTTATGTAAACTGTCTCTCTTCAGGATAGACTTAGCGGGTTAGAATTAAGATATCATCGCATATTTGTTGAACCTAACCATTTTGTTTTATTATAGTCTCAAATTAATGTATATGATAGTTATAATTTCGTATAATAAATGTATAGTTATATTCTAAACTGTCGTTTAGAATAATTTATGCCTAACTCCATCGTCGACATGTATTTCATGTAACTCACGAAATTAACGTTGTTAACGTTTAAAGGCAAACCCTCCTAAAATTCCGATTGATTCTAAATATCTTTAGCCACTCGGCAGATAAATAAGTGATCACAAGTTGAGATGCGAGAGAAATCATCTCAATTAGTGTCAAGACTCTTGAGAAGGATTTCTCCGATCTTTCTTTTAATTTACATTTCCATCCTGTATGTGGAAGGGGGTTAACCCGGAATTCCCGCTTTTCACAATAATATCTGCATTTGAAAGTATAAAAATACATTATACAAAGGTAAATGAATAGAAGAAAACAGATCAATGTTGGGGGGTAACTATTCCGTAGTTTTTCTTAAAAAAATGCCTATATGGATGATAATGATCATCATCATCCATATCATGAAGATATAATAACATATTCATCAGCTTCAAATTACAAATAGTTAAATAATAATTTTTAAATAAAAGTCAGCATGAATACATAATCATAAATATCATCGTGAATACATCGCTATATATTAATTAGGTGATATATTATCGTCGTAATCGTCATCTATTAACTTCTGTGCTAAATCAAGTCAATTTCTTTGGTGTCATCACTAGTTATGTGCCGGATCGTTAAAAATGTATATCCGCGGATACGGATACTGATACGGATCTCAACTTTCGTACTCAGTCGGCGCCGGTGCGTGTGACCTTGGACCGATAGTTGACGCTTTGCGTTAGTAACGCAAAATATTTTGACTTGCACTGCGCGTGTTTTTGTTTATAGTTTAGTGTGAAACGGGATAGCATAGATTACGTTTGCGTGTTGAGTTAAATTAAAATAAAAACAATGTCGACAATAAAGTTTAGCAGTCTAATAGGGAAATATTTTACAATAGTAAATGATTTTTGCATGATAAAATTTTTGCAATATGAATGTACCAAATATGTGATTTTAAGAAATAAAAAGTGATTTGAATTAAGTTATTAGTATTTTATTGCTACCTATCTTTAAAATTTCATATAAGTAATGAAATTCATTAAGATAAAAGATCCACTAAAAAGTAACGGATACGGATACGGATCTTTTTTTCCCCGGATATCCGCGGATACGGATACGGATATCCGACACATCACTAGTCATCACCATCATCAGTCATACAGTTTGTTTTAAATTCATCGTTATTCATTTTCCTACATATTTTACGCTTTTCCAATATGTTTATGATGATCAAGATCATCATAAACATATGGTAAACTTTATGATGATCTAGAATCTAGATCATCATAAAGTTTCTATATTGATGTGGTGACATATTTATCATCATCATAGTCAAATAATACTTAAATACTTTAATAATTTTANGTCCAAAAATTTTAAAATCTTGGGGTCATTTTTTTGACAGATCGCCCTACTTTCCCACTTTTATATAATAGCTGAGAAATTAAAAACGACCATTTATCAATATTGTTTAATTAATTTTTTAAGTTTTTAAATTCGTTTTCTTTAACTTTTTAAAAATAACATTAATAATAATTATAAAGTATTAAATTTTATTAAGAGCTATATCACATAATAATAATAATAATAATAATAATAATCAGATGTTTAGGCCTATATTATTTTGCAAAACTTATATTTGATTAATATAATTATAAAGTAAATACAGTACATAATATCCTCTTTTCACTTAAAAGCATAAGCTACACATGCTAATAATATGTTTTCATATTAGCCAACATTTGCATAGCCATCAAAAGAGAATTAAGTAAAAAGGTTGCTGACAACTTAGAGTATAAAGAAACTACAGGTATTACTGATGGCAGCTTGGCAAATTTGTCATTTATGTAAACCACTATATATATATATATATTTAAATCTGTGATTGTAAATATCCATAAACAACTTTTCCTTGCGAAGGTATGCGACAAATTTATCAGACATAGATTCATCCTGTATTTCTACTCGGGCAATACTTCGGCAATGACATTTTGAAGGTCACTACTCACTTGGAAAATGTATTAATTAATAATGAAAATGTAAATTTTTAAATAAAATATAAAAATGTAAAGGATACAAAATGTCTTCGATTATAATTAAGAGAGACGACCTTATAATTATAAAAGGTCGTCTCTGTAGACGAAGATTGTATGTTGCCGGTGATTGTGAAGACGGATATTCGAAGATATTTTGTATCTTCTGTATTTTTATATTTTATTAAAAATGTAAATAACATCGGCAAACTGGAAATAAAGTATAGCTCTTAATAATGATTAATTTTTAAAAGATTCAAGTTGATGTAAATCTGTTGCAACATAAACAAAATCTATTCCACTACCAGACACGTCCGCTAGTGAAACCGTTTCTATTGTTCGGTTGTGGGAACGGACTTCATTTCTTTCTGTGTGAATGATAATGACGAAACTCGTAACTTCACAATAATTAACATGAATGAACAGGTATCTCAATAGACATATATCTTCACGGCTTAATCTCAACGAGAATGGTGCAAACATGCTGAGTGAAAATCTTACAAGTGTTACCTGAAAATGGTAAACAAGACCACTAAAACTGGTTTACCACTTTCTATGTTCAGATGGTTGTCCCATCTTGCCGAATTTCATACCGCGGATTCAGTATTTGGATGTCATTTAGCAATAAACTCGGAGTCTGTTGAGGAGATACGCTTCGCAAAATTTAAATTGTCTATTGTGGAACTGTACGCACGTGGAACTGTCTCTTCTGTGTGAATAATTTATTTTGTTTTCATAATTTATAAACTTTACGTTATTTATATAACAGATAGACGCAGACAGAGGGCTATATCAACAGGAATATTTCACTCTGGCCCGGATACAGAGAGGTTCTGAAAATTTAGTCTTTTATATAAAAATTACGATATAAACTAAAGTTCAAACGTAACAATTGACAAACAGATAGATCCTTCAGAAATTATTCCGTAAATTCAAATAGTTACAGAATTTAAGGTTCATTCACCATAAGGATCAAGAATTTGTTTAAGTTAATCAATTATAATACATTTTACTTTTAAGTACGTAAATGCCTATTGATTAATTTATAACTCTAGCACTTGATCTTTGATTGTGGATAGAACATTGAAGTAGCCTACAGTAGTGCCTCGTACTTTGAACTTAATTTATTCCTGGAGGTCGTTCGAAGTCCGAACGGAAAGTGACTTAATCCATTTTCAGACCCCGAACAATAACCATTTCGATAAACTTAAAACAGCAACTTCACATAGTTTAAAATAAAACTAACAGAATGAAATGCCCAAATAATGAATTTAAACACGAAAAACATAAATAAAATACATGAATACTGTATAATAAAACGGAAAATTGCATTTATTGGTCGACAGACCGTATTGAATAGATGTGTGATTTAATTATAAAAACTGTGAAATTTAACATATAGAAGTGTGAGATTTTATTCTTTGTTTAAAAGCTTTAAACTTATATTTTGTTTGAATAACTTCGTTCATTAAGTTGTAATGACTTCAGATAAAAAGCTTATCTAGCATTAAGTATTATACTTTATGACTTTCGAAAAGGATATAACGCCGTACAAACAATAGAAAAATTGTAATGTGTATGGGGAAGTTGCTCCTAAACTTCAAACATATCAAATGTGGATTAAAAAGTTCGTTTCGGGAAATTTTAAACTAAAGGATACAAAACGTACTGACACCACAAGAAAGATTGCAGGAAGAAATTGTTAAAAGTCGACGAATAACACACAATACGGTGTATATGACTAGATACACCCAAAATAAAGCGAAAAAAGAACCGTTAACATACAAGCATAATGTGAGAGCGAGAAATGACTTGGACACATAAAGGATTGCGTTTATGCTTCGAGCACATCTTTCCACTGTAGTTTTCAGGCGCAGTTCGAACTCCGAGGCAAATGTTTGTCGAATTTTGCGTTCATAGTTCAAGGTACCGGTAGCACTGTAATTGTTTTGATAAGTATTGTTTTATTGATATTTGTATAATTTTCGGAGAGAATGCCCACATTTTTGGCTCATAAATTTAGATCCTTTCTCCGAAAGCCATACAAATATGTGAATAAACGCAAATCTTATTTCATCTCTCCTAGGCCTAACTACACTTATTAGGCAATACCTGTATATTTCTTTATTGTACAAGGAAACCCAAAAGTCAGTTAACTGAGATAAATATATCTCGGTTAACTGACTTTTGGGTTATATCTTTTCAACCATAACAGTTATATTATTTAATTTTCTTTAATAATAAAAATTATTTTAAATATATCACCAATTTATNTGGAAATATTTTACAATAGTAAATGATTTTTGCATGATAAAATTTTTGCAATATGAATGTACCAAATATGTGATTTTAAGAAATAAAAAGTGATTTGAATTAAGTTATTAGTATTTTATTGCTACCTATCTTTAAAATTTCATATAAGTAATGAAATTCATTAAGATAAAAGATCCACTAAAAAGTAACGGATACGGATACGGATCTTTTTTTCCCCGGATATCCGCGGATACGGATACGGATATCCGACACATCACTAGTCATCACCATCATCAGTCATACAGTTTGTTTTAAATTCATCGTTATTCATTTTCCTACATATTTTACGCTTTTCCAATATGTTTATGATGATCAAGATCATCATAAACATATGGTAAACTTTATGATGATCTAGAATCTAGATCATCATAAAGTTTCTATATTGATGTGGTGACATATTTATCATCATCATAGTCAAATAATACTTAAATACTTTAATAATTTTATATATTTTTAATTATTTAAATTTTTTTTTAAAATAACACATTGCATTTCTTCGTAACTTATGAGTTACACTTGTCACTACGTAACGTAATAAGAAAATAGTTTTTAAGTTAACATAATTTTTACAGTAACGCGATTTTGACATCGTTGCGTGAATTAATGTGACATTAATTTAATTATCTTTACTCCAACATTTTGATTTAATAACATAAAGACGTTAACTGCATTTCTAGATAATGAATAATTTATATAAAACAGAGCGTAACTGCCGACATACAGGCAGACTCTTTAAAATTTACGTCATATACTAATTTAAATTGTTTATTAAAGCGTTTTATAATTTTTTTTTCTATATTTTCTATAAATTATCATAGAAAAATAGGTCAAAGAATTTATTTTTAAAGCCTTTAATTATTGTAATTTTATATATCTGTTTGCGATTAAAAATTTAAATTTACATTTTAAAGTTGAATTGAATGCAAATTAATTAGGTGGTTTTTAATATAGAAATCATTATATTTAAATTTTTAATACGTCAGCCAAGTTTCTAAGGAAATATGCTGATAGATAAACGAACGGATTAAGACAATTACAACTTCTGTTTAATATAAAACAATGAAAAGAATCGAATTATTATTATTATTCCTCGTCTTGAGGATAGACAACTTGACAGACAGAAAATTGAAGCTTACATTTCCTTTCTTATTATAAAACACGTTATCTTTATTTTATATATAATGAGATGGAAAAGCTTTGGTATCCAGTTTGTCTGTCCTGAAGATTTCTTATAAACTAAAAGAGAATGGTAAAATTTTCTTTTCATTATTTCGTATAGAATAAATATTATAATTGACTTAATCCGTTTGTCTGTCTATCAGCAAATTTCCTCCGGAACTAGACTGATATTAAGTGACATAAATATAATAATTCCTATATTAAAAATTGCTTCATTAATTGATATTCAACCATAGCTCACATCGTGAAAATTATTGGTCATTGCTTTACTTTTTAATTTAATAGCGATGAATTATTAAAGTTTAATCATTTATTTTTAAATTTAATAATTTAAATCATGAAACTTGGTTATTAATTTATTAAATTAATTATAAAAAATAAAAAATAAAGACATGTTACTTAATATAGAAGCAAAGTGTCAGAGAAACTTAAAATTTATTTCATCTAAAAAACGTCAAGAAAAGAAAATTTTGCCAAAATATCGATTTAACGTTGAAATAATTCTTTAAAGAACAATTTATTATTTTTTCGACTTAAAAAATAAATAATTTAATAAAGTTATTATAGAAAATATCTAAAAATATATATCAAAACTGAAAACATATCGAAACAATGAAAAAATTATGTAAGAAATTGAGAAAAATTAGATTTTTCATGAAGTAAAAATCCATATATAAATCATTGAAATTTGTTGAAAAAATGTAAAATTACTAAATTATAAAATTATGTAAAAAAATTCGGAGAAACGAGTTTTTCTGGTAATATAAAGATCCATAAAATACCTTGAAATTCGTTGAAAAACAATATAATAAATAAAGAGAAAGTTAAGTTAAAATTTATTTTATAACTTATGGATGAAATGCGTGACAGGAAATATTAAAGTAAATAGGATAAAAATTATTGAAAAGGGATGAAATATCTGGAATTTATCCAATTTTAAAATCGACCATTATCTATACGTTTATACTATAAAACTTCTATTCATTTAATGGTTATTGTAATTTTAATATACTTTTTTATAAGTTAATAATATATTTAACGGTTTAACAAGTTCTATGATTTTATATCATTAAGGAATTTAATGATATAAAATTGTTTTAATGGTTGTTTTTAAAGATTAATGTGGTACTTCTAAGTGTATTATTATTCTATTTTTAAGAATTTTAAGTTCATTATAATGAAGTACTTTGTAATGGCACTTATAAACTAAAAATACATTTTAAGCATTATTAGTATGTAATCCATAATAAATTAAATAGTTTTTAATTAGAATTTATTATTATTTATTTTTAGTAATTATCTTATTTCACGTTACAAATTGCAATTTTAGTTGTTTTGGAGAATTGATTGTCGAATCATTATTGTTTGTTCAATCTCGGTTACGTCGACCATGCAGTTTTGACTCCAACTATTCATATAAAATAGTCCATAAAATTATACATAAAAATCATCAGGATGAGGGATTGGAATGGCACCTTAATCTAAATTACTCTTTTAAAAATTCTATAAAATAATTCATAAAAATTCATAAAATGAAGAATAGAAACATATTACGATCCACACATAAATTCTCCTTAAAAATTACACTTCATTACAAGTAAAACTATCCGGGAAAAAAATCATCAAGGAATGTTATCTTAATCTTGAAAATTGTTCATAAAAATTCATTTAAGATAAAGAAGGGGAACTGCATCATGATCCAAATTACTTATAAAACTATCCACGAAGGTTAAAGAATAATATGAACGTTATTTGGATCATTACTGCTTAGAAAAAATCATCTGAATCCATATAAAATAATTAGGATCGAAATAAGATTTGAACATTTTATCTTAAATAATCATTAAAAATTATTTGGGGAAAATAGGAATTAATTTAATTTTTAATACTTATGTAGGATATCAAATATTTATGCGTGATGAACACACTGACGATCAAAATTGAAGACTAAAATGAGATAGGCTTGCAGCGAGATTAGGGAGGGAAACAAATGCTAAGAGGAATATCAATGTCCAAAGATTAAATATTGGTGACAACCATTACAGTGAAAGAATGGAAACAAAGGAGTGGGAAGATGATAGAGTTAATTGAAAAGAGCTGAGAATAAGTACTAGTTGTCAAGGCGACTAAGAGATTCCTCATTTATAATATCGTGGAGAATAAATAAATAAATTCAAACATGAAGACATACCTCTGATTGCAAATGTATTTCGAAAACTTCAGAACTTGATATACTTTTATAAATTTCTTGTCTGAAAATGCCGATGAACAATAGATATTTGTATAAATGCTACAAAAACGCAGTTTGTGTAGCATTTATACAAATATCCATGGCGTTATTAAGCTGAATAAATAAAACTAGAATGTGTACATTTGAAGTCTGAAATATTACAATAAAAATTGTCCTAGTTTCAAAATTTTATTTTAATCTTCGCCATTGAAAGTTTGAAATTATAGGTTAATTAGTTTCCGTTTGCTTATTTGCATTTTCTAAAACTCTCATTTTTCTGTCTTTATCAATGTTACTTTTTTTCTGCAATTCTTTTTATTAATATCTTATGATTTACAGATTGTACCTGCAATTCTGGAACAAAAATTTACAAACTTAAAGTTGTAACTTCTTGTTATTGTTTAACTAAGTTTACAATAGTTTAAATAAATGAAAATATAACACAAAGTGGTTACTAAAAGCCTTTAAAATGGGTTTCGTGTTTCCATAAGATGAGTGTTTCTGAAAACACTCGAGGTATTTTTTCTGACTTGAGCGGGTGACAAATACAATTAATCTGTCAATTTATATATATACTGTATAAAGTATCTAGTATAGTATATATATACTGTATATAGTAAAACACGTGATTACTATTTCTATAAACTTTTTTTACCATTAGACTATATGAGGTTATGCGAGTGGTGTTTTTCAATTTCCAAGGAGTATTTCACTCCCAAACTACCCATGAAAACTTCTTTCAGTTTGGATTCAATCTCTGAATTTAAGGAGAGAGGCTTTTGCAGTTTACATAAAGAATTTTGATGGAATTGGTAACGCCTGACTGGCTTCGTCTCCCAAGCAAGAGTGAAATAAGGAAGGGACAGGAGAGGCATTTACTATTTCTGGGATTTGCTTCATGTTTTTTTCATCTTTACTTTCTTCAAATAAAAATTTTATTAAGAAAAAGTATTTCGTAAGATTTATTTTTATTTTATAGTCGTAACACTGAAGTAACTAAAATCCGCTCGCGACGAAATACCCTTTCTCGTTTTTCCATCAATATCAGCGATTTCGCTTTACTACCGAACACTGTATAACGATAGGTCTATATGTTAATAAAAAAACAGTTTACAATTTTTATATAACCCATCGCTACTCTCAAAATTAAGCTTTTGCCATTTTATAATAATTAAAAATGTAAATTCTAATAACGAGTAAAATCGTCATTAAGTCCGACCCTACTGGAGATATGTATGACACACGACACCCTTTATATCCCCATCCCGTCAACCCTAAACTACCAATATTTAATAGCATCAATTCCCTAATACACAAACCTTCCTTGCAAAATTTCGGAAATTTTCGAAAGTATAGGAGTTAAGCTTCAAACAGGGTGAACAAAATCGTGCCCCAAACACACAGACACATTAAAATTAATAATACATACAGAAAAACTCCTGAATGTTTTTGCATTTCTCTGTATAAAATTTTTCGTTTACACAGCAAACAGGAATTAGTATGGGCAGTGGCGGATTTCTGCACAGGCGCAGGCCTATGGCCTCATAAATCACGGGAGCCTCAAAATTAAAAAAATTATTTTAATTAATTATTGTTTTTTTCACAATAAAAATAATTAATAATTTAGCGGTATTCCCTAAATTCAATTACCCTTAATTACGTAATTCATTTAGTAATTAGTCTTAAACTAGCCCGATAGATTTTCGGCATTCGGTTGGTGTTTAGCTATACATTATATATCGGGTGTAGCGATATTTGTATACCCTTAATTATTTACCAAACAATAGTGAAATCTATTACAATAATATACAAATAAATTATTATCAATAGCAGAGGATTACTAGATTTAAATACACTTCAGTAGCCATCTTATATATATTCTTTCCCTGAGCAATACTTGGGGAAATAATGATAAGACTAAACAATTCAGCGTCAAATAAAAATAATTAATAATTTAGCGGTATTCCCTAAATTCAATTACCCTTAATTACGTAATTCATTTAGTAATTAGTCTTAAACTAGCCCGATAGATTTTCGGCATTCGGTTGGTGTTTAGCTATACATTATATATCGGGTGTAGCGATATTTGTATACCCTTAATTAATTATTGTTTTTTTCACAATAAAAATAATTAATAATTTAGCGGTATTCCCTAAATTCAATTACCCTTAATTACGTAATTCATTTAGTAATTAGCCTTAAACTAGCCCGATAGATTTTCGGCATTCGGTTGGTGTTTAGCTATACATTATATATCGGGTGTAGCGATATTTGTATACCCTTAATTATTTACCAAACAATAGTGAAATCTATTTTAATAATTTATTTGTAAATTATTATTATTCGTATATTACTAGATTTTTGAAATACAAATCAGTAGTAAATTTAAAAATGAATTATTTTTTATATCCATCGATTATTAGATTTTTTTCGTTTTTAACTCTTACCTATTGAAACTTAATTCTTGTACCAATAAGTTTCAATTTTCATAATTAATACAATCTGAACATCAGTAACCTTTTAAATACAGCCAGTCAGTTGTAATTTTATATTGATTAATTTTTAATGTTATTCCCCATGTGATAGAATCGGTGACAGGAATAAAAAAATTGACAGAATATTGCAAGTAGCCCAGACCCTAGGTTACAAGAAGAGCACCATTGTAGGCTTACTCAAAAAATATGAAAGGAACAAAGAGAGANGAGGAACGATAAAATAACCAATGCATCACAAAATTATTACTCGAAATGCCATCAAAATATCTTCAACGTTAAAAATATAAATTTTTTTAAAGTCGCGAGGATTGAAAGTGTTCAATATATAGAGCAATTATTTATTGTGACATGGTTACAATGCCGGACTGAAACTTTTAATCATAATTTTAATTTATTTAATTTAAAATACATGTTCCCACCTCAAATTAGTAGTGGCTTGCTCCTGTACATTATACTTTTCCTGTTATCAATTGAGAAGTCTGTCTAACTTCTTTCAGGAGAAAAATTTCTTAATGAAATAACGTGATTTTCGGTTTGCATCAGAAGTTATTATATAGTTAAATGGGCAGGGCTGTGGAGTCGCGTAAAAATCTACCGACTCCGACTCCGACTTTTCCTTATCATCCGACTCCGACTCCGACTCCTGCTAAAACACCAAAACTCCACGACTCCGACTCCGACTCCAGCTAAAACATCAAAACTCCACGACTCCGACTCCACACCGACTCCACAGCCCTGTAAATGGGGCTTTCTGTCCCTAGGTTTTCCATGCCTGGTGTCTTGTTTTATCTATTCAACTCTGCTTTCGAGATTAAGAAAGGACAGTCAGACAGCCTGACATACAGACAAACGACAGTGGGCTACATAGGTCTACAATTTTTTTCAAATTGCGGCTAAATATATAGGCTAAAGGACCCTCTCACGAAATTACCCAAGGTATCACGAAATAACCACCTGTACGCAACATAAAATATATATTCCTAGAAAACTAAGATATAAATACAGTCGATCTCCCTATAAGACGGTAGATACGTTCCGTTCTTTATGAATCAATTTTGTAGGAATCACAGCCAATCACAGCCTGACACGTGTGAAGTTTACGGACTATGGCTGTTTGAAAGGTTTTCTTCCAAAAAATTAATCGATTCTAGACTAATCTGACTCAACATTTCCAAAATACGTATATATATATATATATATATTTTTGGAAATAATCCGTATAAACTACGCTATAAACAAAAAATTGTAGGATTACTTACCGAGTGTGTACCATTTGACATCGCCGTTGCTAAGGCTTGTTTTCATTGCGGAACAGCTCAGCAAACAGTGGCCGATTTCTAATAACTTATTTTTCTGCGAAAACTTCATTGAACTTTGGAGACATCATTAATATAAATAATTTTAATCGCCGTTGAATAAGAAATGTTTCTTTCACAAGAAATGTATAAAATTACAGTAC
>NW_019384362.1:442672-474151 GCF_000671375.1 Centruroides sculpturatus | reverse complement strand
TTACATATATATATATATACATATATATAAAACATTTAGTATGAAATTTTAAAAAAATTATAAATATTGATAGAACAAGTAGTACTGTACAAAGCAGAATAAAAATAAGTATATAAAAGAATTAAAAGAAAAATTTAAATTAAATGGTTACCCCAATAGAATAATACAAAAATGGAAAAGTAGAATTAATAATAGACATGAACAGACCAAACAACAAAACAAAGACGCCAACATAAAATATGTAGCTTTTCCTTATATCAAATGTCTTTTTTAAGAAATAAAGATTTTAACAAAGTAAATATAAAACTAGCTCCAATCTACGAAAAATTGCAAGAGTACAAAAATAAAGTTTGAGTAAGGTAAAAAGATGAAAGATTACAACTCCTATACAAAAAATTCGATTATTCACCTAACTGAAGATTTAGTGTACATTTTCTCATCAACAACACTTTCGGAGTTCGAAACTTTTCCCCCTACATAAACAATGTCTACATATATTTATTATATCCATTAATCAGACAAATTAAGTCAAACCTTTTTTTTTTGTTACAAATGGAAAGCAAATGACAAAAAATAAAACAACAGTGACCATACAAAAAAACAAATTAGAATATTAGCAAAAATAGCCATGAAAACTAAATTGTAATGCAAATTTCCATATTTGCATTACAATTTAATATCTACACAGATTGGTCTAAAAGCTCCCTTCATGTTGGCTTAAGTATCTGTATCTTCCTCCAAACTGACATATTTTGCCCAAAATATGTTAGACGGTACAGACACTTTCCACATATCTCCATCTATCAAGCTGAAGAATATGACTACCACCAAGCTATTCAGTGGGCCACTACACTACTAAACAAAACTCTGTCTATCAACATTTACAGTTATTCTCATGATGTCCTAAAAGATTGCAATAGCAATAAAATCGCATATATCCAGTACCATATTAAAAATCCTGTAAATAAGATAACTTTTATATATTTTCCAGGGCTTACTGGCAAACTTAGAAACGAAAAAGCCGACATTGAGGCTAAGTCAGCTGCAAAGAACACTGACTCGGACTACACTCGCATCCCTCTTTCACGCAGTAGCAGTCTTAAAAATTACATTTATAACAACGCTATGCAAAAGTGGAATCAACAATGGTTGAGCAGTAAAACTGGTAGAATAACAAGACTTTAATTTCCTAGTGTTGAATGTAGGTTCTCATCATTACTTAGAGATTTAACGTTTGCTACTACTCAACTACTTACTGAGCATGATAATTTTAGAAGCTACCTGGCGATGTATAACCGGGCAGAAACTGCTCCTTGCTTTTGCTCTACAGAAAACGTACATACCGTCGACCATATGATCTATCATTGTCCAATTTACGATCAAGACAGACTTATTATGAGATTAGAAATTTTTACACTTGGTTTCAGGTGGCCGTGTCCACTCGATAAGCTTGTTCAGAAACCACTGTCTGATGCTTTTTACAATTATGTTCAAAAAATATGGAAGAAAAGACTATTTCTAATTTCTAGTTTTACATTTTAGTTTTCACTAAAAGCCGAATACTAATTCACGTTTACTTTGAATACTAATACTAATTTATGTTTACTTTGTATCATGTATTTTGGTTTATGTATTTTTAGTGTTATACACCCATAGGAGTGGTGCACCTATTCTAATAAAAAACGAGAGAGAGAAACCACCACACGGCCTTTCTCCCATGACAAAAAATATGTAGAGTGTAATTCTGCTAGCTTTATTAGTCTATCACGTCACACGAGACAACGAGCGTTCTTAATAGAAACCGCCGAATTGAAGCCAAATTCAAAACGCCACCACTCAACGAGATCAAAAAATAAAAATAAGAATATTACGTAAGACGAGATCTATTACCCCCTACCCGAGTAAGAAATCGTAAGAAATCCTTGACCCCCACCCACCCCAAAATACTTTACGTAATTTATGGACGGCCCCTAAGGGACCTGCTAAGATAGACCAATCGACCTGTAGAGTATAATTCTCCTATCTTGTATATATGTATATATATACAGTAGAGCGTCGATTATCCGAAAGAATTCCAGTCGGCAAATTTACATTTTCGCCAGTGCTGTGGCGCTGCAATCTTTGGCTATGTCTTGGGCTACTCAAATATTTTACGTTTTTGATACTAAATTAACTTCTGAAGTGTAATTTTTTATTGTTTTTATATTTTTCAATATATTTATTTTGTTTGTACAAAATAAAAAAATAATTTTTAACGATACAATAGTCTTCGTTAGGCTTAACATCGACGAAAATTCAACGCGAAGCGACACGCAACGG
This sequence comes from Centruroides sculpturatus, assembly GCF_000671375.1. Taxonomy (NCBI): domain Eukaryota; kingdom Metazoa; phylum Arthropoda; class Arachnida; order Scorpiones; family Buthidae; genus Centruroides; species Centruroides sculpturatus. Next base: position 471,832 of record NW_019384362.1, on the reverse strand, counting down.
AGAAAAATGTCAAGATGGAATAAATTAATATATTTTTTCGTACATAATCGGTTATCCGAAACACCGATCTTCCGAACAACGCCAGTCCCAACTGATTCGGATAATCGACGCTCTACTGTACCTTGTATATATATATGTAAGCCTCTGTGTAAATTTCCTAAGCAAATCAATAGTTGTGGAGTAAACTTCCTTCCTGTACACGATCTCTTCCCTCCCGAATCCGACCGCTTACTTACGCGACCGCTCGAGAGGCAGCAAAACCTTCTACGCTCATGTAGAGCAACAACGGTGTCAGTCCTGACGTAGACATCGCCGAACCGGTGCCGACCCTTCGGTCACAAGTTGGTTCTAACGAAGGCAGATAAAACCAAGTAAATGATGATTATGAAAAGACGACGTTACAATGATGCCATTGAGGAGTATATTAGAAAAACTATTTTTACATCCACAATTTCGCAGTCACATTAACTGACAAAAAAAGGTATTCGCGTCTTTCTTGATGTTCCTAAAAAGAACACATAACTGAGCCCCCAAATTCCTAGAATATTTGCGAATGCAAACATTCTAGGAATTTGGGGGCTCAGTTACAACAAAACAATCTTAGCGATTATGGCACAGACCGAAGGGACGGTTGTAAAGTGGGAAGAAGCGAACGGCATTAAGACAGTGCACTCTCCATCCATTGCGTTGGATATGGAAAATGTGGAGATTTGCGAAAGCAAAATAATAAGAAAACCGTTGCCTAAATGCTAGGGATGCTAATGCGCTTCCAACAGCCTGAATATATATAATAGAAAAAAATGGGACTTAAAAAACACTTAAATCATACATTGTTTGTGGTTAACTTTGTTTACTATGTTTTTATTTATTTATTTATTTTAATGCACGTAGTTCTTTTAATTTATTTTAAATTGTTTTTTGAATTTAATGATGTTACAAATTCGAAAGACAAACGTTCCATTTTGGAACATTTATACAGCTGTCCCTTGTTGACATCTTTGAAATCAGACATGCTCAGTAGTCCGACGCACCTCCGGTCAAGGTACCCATCCCCCGTTACGTGTCTGCTTGCACAGAAGCATGTCGCAACGTGAATCTCCTTATCCAATTCTTACACGATGACAACATTTCGTGTTTTCCGTGAGCAGTTCTGTTCGAACAGTTGGAGTAGGGAATATTGTAGGCTACTGCTAGCAATGCCAAATATGTAATCACTTTCGGTAATCCGACACCCCTTTGGTCCTGTTTTGGCTTGTCGGATTATCAAAGGACAGCTGTATTGTGTTCTAAAATCTGAGGATGATCTGCATTGAAAATTGGTTAAAAACGTTAGTGTAATAAAAAGGTTGGTGCTCAGCAAAATTTAGATAGTTTGGTGAATTGATGGGTTAAGTGAGTTAAGTCTTACAGAAGCCGAAGAATTAATTGACATACGTAACGATCGCACGTTAAGAGTGAAGCATTCAGAAATGTGTCTGAATTCATTTTGGATAACAATTATGAAGGAATAGCCCAATGTAGGGTTCAACATAGGGTTAATATTTTATTGCAGCTTTCCACGTTGTATTTGTTGCGTGAACTGGGATTTTCTGCATTCGTAAATATTAAAATAAAGAAGAGAGAAAGACTAAAGGTCCTTGAAAATAAGGTAAGAGTATGTCTCTCAAAAACATGACCTATATCAAAGAAAAATGCAAACACCATCAGGCGCATATTTCACATTGATTTCACATTTTATTACCAGACACCTTTATAATAACTTTCGTTTTGTATGTTTTGTGTTGTTTGGAAATAAAAGTTATTTAAAGTAAGTTAGTTTATTTTTTTCATATACGTTTCATCCTTCATATCTTTACTTACTAACTGTAAAAAGCAATTTGTAGCACTTGATCATCATGTGTACTAAAAATTCCAGGATCCAAAATATTTCACGACAATGCATATAACCTTTATGAACTTTATAAAATCATCTGCACACTATTTGTAACTCAAGTCCAATGTCAGAATACATTTTCAAAGGTAAAGATCATAAAGACAAGGCTAAGAAATTCGCTGTTTGAGGAGAATTTGGAATCATTAATGTCGCTATCCATTGAAAAGGAATTATTATTGATAGATGGATTGGATTAGAAGCAATCGTTGACAGATTCGCGCAATCATCTATTGAATTTAATTAATTGTTTAGTGGTAGGCTGCCATGAAATACGCTTTTAAAGTATGCTAATATATAAAATGGGTTAAATTCCAGATACGTATACCGTCATTGCGGCTCATCTCTGACTCCAGCAAACAAAAGGAAACAGTGGGGACGCACGTTCTAACCTAACCTAACCTATTCTAATAATTTGGTTGGTAATAATTATGGTAATTTATTAGAATAGGTTAGGTTAGGTTAGAACGTGTCCCCCCACTGTTTCCTTTCTTTTGTTTGCTGGAATCAGAGATGAGTCGCCATGATGGTATACGTATCTGGAATTTAACCATAAAATGTTCATTACAAGTAAACTATTTTAAAATATCATTTATTTAAAATTTTAAAAATTCAATTATAACAAATATGTATTTACATTAGTATCTACTGTATACTGCCAGTAATATTTACAATTACGTAACCTACACCGTAATTACTAAAAGTATAGACTACATTTATTTCGCAAAAATTTTAATCGTATCTTTTTCCGCTTATGTATTTTTTTAAAAAATTATTTATTTCTTATAAGAATGAAATGAGAGCGTTACCTTTTTGTCTTCTGGCATCCAATATTTTTAGATCCAGTCTGCTAGTACACATCATCGACACAAATCCTCAAATCGAAGAGTAATTTGCATATTAACGCGTAACTTTATCGGTAAATATTAAATGACATGTTTGATTTATTTAAAAAATAGTAATTCTGACTTTATAAACGAAAATATATTTTTAAAGTGGTATTGAAACAAATTAATCTTAATTAAATTTTACTCAATTCAAAGATATAATTATTTCATTTAGTTACTTATTCAAACTCATTTATGTCGTTTCATAAGCGACACGACAAAAGCGTAATTTTTATATACAGTAATTAATTAATAAAAAATAGAGGAGAAGGTGGTATTATGGAACCACCCCATTTCGAACTGATAATAAAGGCGAACTGTACCAGAATGTGGCTGAACTGAACTAGGCAGACATCCATAGCAAGGGGAAAACCCGTTTTACTTCAGTTTTAAACGGTTGTCGGTATTTAATCAGCAAATTTGTTTTTTTCAAAATTCACAAGTTTCGAATGCTAAGTGAATTTAATTATTTTTAAAATATAAATCGCGTAGTTGTAGGTTCACTGGTGCATGTATTCCGTTCCAGAGACTTAGGGGTACATATTAATCTGTGTGATGTTCACGTTTTTTAAATTTTGGTCTCGACAGACATAAGTTAATTCGAGATGGCGATGCGTGAAATACGGACCCCTTTGGTGCTTTTACAGTAATATGGAACTCAACTCCTCCGAACTCTCTCTTTGCAATCAGACATTCGTCCGGAGCAATTTGGGAAAAAGACACTAGGTAGAAAGTCTGAAAATATCGAAAAAGAGCTGCTGGAATATATATTGTTGATGGAGGTCATATTTTTCTATTATAAAAGCATTTTTGCGATAAAATACATTGGAGTAAATAATTTTGTAATTATTTAACATTTTTTGTCCTTTCCTATTTGTTTTTGGCTACATTAAAGCATTTTTTTGAAAATATACAGTAAGGTTCCATATTACCACCCGATTTTCTCTAAGCCTACTTTCGGACTTTTTGTACAAAAGTCTTCAAAAACCATACTTATAATTACACTAGCGAAAAATCCAATTAGGAACAATTAGTTTACTAGTTACCAGTACTTTCGCACAAAAAATGTGGGTGTAGCTATGATACCTTGTTTACAATTCACTAAAATGTAATTGGGGTTCCATAATACCACCTTCTCCTCTACTTTTATGAATGAGAAACTTTTTAATTGTAAGAAATTCGAAAAAATCTCTGTTTTGCCCGTTGCTGTTTCAAATCTGTTGAGCTTAATTCTAAATTTTTGATGATGAGTAAGAAAAAACTATATAATTTGACAAGAAATTTTATTTATTCAAATACAGTAGACCCCCTATAACACGGTAGATACGTTCCGTATTTTATGAATTCCATGTTGTACGAGTCACTTAAATACATGAGCCAATCACAGCCCGGCACATGTGCAGTTTAGGGACTATGGCTGTTTGAAAGGTTTTTTTTTTTAATAAAATTAATCGATTCTAACCTATTTTGACTCAACATTCCCAAAACTCGTATAATTTTTTGGGAATAATCCGTATAAACTATGCTATAAACAAAAAATTGTAGGATTACTTACTGAGTGTGCACCGTTCGACGATGTCATTGATTAAGCTTGTTTTCGTCGCGGAGCGGCGCATCGAATGGCGGGCGCATTTCCTGATAAGTTATTCTGCGAAAAATTTGCTGAACTTTGGAAACATCATTAATATAAATATAATTTTTATGGCCGTTAAATAATAAATAGTTTTTAGTAGGTCCGCTGCTCGTTTAAACTCAGCAGTTTGTGCAATATCCACTATTGGTCTAGATTCGACCAATCTTGTCGCGACACAAGTCGGCGATGACGTTTTACCGTATTATACGAGTCTCTTTTAGCGTGTTTATACGAATACGATCGCAATTTTTTGCCGTTTTATACGAATCCGTATTATATAAACCCGTGTTACAGGGGGTCTACTGTACCAACATACTACTATCATATGTCTTACATGTGACATTAATTACTTTGTTCTTTTCTTTTATAATATTTATTCGTATTTTGTGAATTTACTACTGCCCTTGAGAAAATCAAAATGAAAATATTATTCATTTAATTAGTTCTAATTTGTTTTCTTCAGATTTTAATAAATCGAATTCTACGATGTTTTGTACCTACGATGTTTGATACTGTATATATAATTATATATTAACTTAATTTATTGTAACTTTATTATAATTATATATATACTTTCCACCGTCTAGCGCTACACTACAGAGAGTTTAGGCGAGCTATCGTCTGTACAGTATGTAAATTAGGTACCGTAAGTCTAATACAGTACTGTAATTTTATACATTTCTTGTGAAAGAAACATTTCTTATTCAACGGCGATTAAAATTATTTATATTAATGATGTCTCCAAAGTTCAGCGAAGTTTTCACAGAAAAATAACATCAGAAATCGTGGCCGCGGTTTGCTGAGCTGTTCCGCGACGAAAACAAGCTTGAGCAATGGCGATGTCGAATGGTGCACACTCGGTAAGTAATCCTACAATTTTTTGTTTATAGCGTAGTTTATACGGATTATTTCCAAAAATATATATATATATATATATACGTATTTTGGAAATGTTGAGTCAGATTAGTCTAGAATCGATTAATTTTTTGGAAGAAAACCTTTCAAACAGCCATAGTCCGTAAACTTCACACGTGTCAGGCTGTGATTGGCTGTGATTCCTACAAAATTGATTCATAAAGAACGGAACGTATCTACCGTCTTATAGGGAGATCGACTGTATTTATATCTTAGTTTTCTAGGAATATATATTTTATGTTGCGTACAGGTGGTTATTTCGTGATACCTTGGGTAATTTCGTGAGAGGGTCCTTTAGCCTATATATTTAGCCGCAATTTGAAAAAATTGTAGACCTATTTAGCCCACTGTCGTTTGTCTGTATGTCAGGCTGTCTGACTGTCCTTTCTTAATCTCGAAAGCAGAGTTGAATAGATAAAACAAGACACCAGGCATGGAAAACCTAGGGACAGAAAGCCCCATTTACAGGGCTGTGGAGTCGGTGTGGAGTCGGAGTCGTGGAGTTTTGATGTTTTAGCTGGAGTCGGAGTCGGAGTCGTGGAGTTTTGGTGTTTTAGCAGGAGTCGGAGTCGGAGTCGGATGATAAGGAAAAGTCGGAGTCGGAGTCGGTAGATTTTTACGCGACTCCACAGCCCTGCCCATTTAACTATATAATAACTTCTGATGCAAACCGAAAATCACGTTATTTCATTAAGAAATTTTTCTCCTGAAAGAAGTTAGACAGACTTCTCAATTGATAACAGGAAAAGTATAATGTACAGGAGCAAGCCACTACTAATTTGAGGTGGGAACATGTATTTTAAATTAAATAAATTAAAATTATGATTAAAAGTTTCAGTCCGGCATTGTAACCATGTCACAATAAATAATTGCTCTATATATTGAACACTTTCAATCCTCGCGACTTTAAAAAAATTTATATTTTTAACGTGGAAGATATTTTGATGGCATTTCGAGTAATAATTTTGTGATGCATTGGTTATTTTATCGTTCCTCATTTTGGGCCTAGCAGATACTCAACATATATTCAACTAACATTATCTGTAAGTTATACATATAATTATTTTATTTCTCTAATCGACGATAATTAATTATTAAATAGTCCTTGTGTTTGATATTTTTAGAATTTCACAGCGAAAGCTAAAGAATGTTGTCCAAATAGACAAGGAAATTTAAACACACAGTACAATAAAAAAAAAATAATAATAACTGCGTGTTTAAATATATCTTCAGTTCTTAGTTTATTGAAATGTCAGAGAATAATTCACTTACCATCAATATTTTGTTTGTAAATTTAAGATAAACTCGTCTGTTTGGAGACGAATTTTATCCTAATTTTCAAGTTTTCTTTTTCTTACAATAAATATCGTTTTGCTAACAGTTAAAAAATGACAGTTTACTCAAACGAACAAAATTTTCAAATTTAATATATTCCACTCTATCTGCAAGCGAAATTTCAAATTTCATCTTACATTACTTATTTTATTAAGATGAATTTAAAAGTATCACGAAATTACCAATGTTTACTCTATATACTATATAATGTAAATAATGTATGGGCCTTGACTTCATTTTTTACAAATAAATTTACGGAAAAGCATTAAACCTTGTTTATTTACAAAATTTTAATGAATTTTGTTTCTTTCTTTCGATAATCCCATTCTGAAATAATGCTTGTCCTGCTAGTAATAGTTATATAAAATTTCTTTAAGAACAACTACACAGTTAATGAAATACCGTAACAGATAGCGCTATCAAAATTTTAAATGTTGGCGGGGAAGTTGAGCAACTCGTTGCTGGTTTATTTGCATTGCAAAACAGTACTAGGTGACTACAAAGGAATTTCTTTACCTTTTGTTGGCAAATGCACAATAATGAACCACCTTTTCTGTTTTGATACGTAATGGTCTACCAGAGATGAACTCTACCTAGTATGTTATACAGTACAACAAAATCAGTCCCTAGTTCATCTTATTTCCTGGATTGCTATAAGAGTCAGTTTATACAGTGGGTGATCGGTTAATGAACATAATCCGTTCCAAAACTTTGTTCGTTAACCAATTATCGATTTACCATAGGTTTTTATGGGAATTTGATTAATTCGTTCTGGATACCCCCAAAAATAAAAAATATATACTTTCTTACTACGTTTATTTATATGTAATAATACAAATACATTTATACACAGTCTTGCATTTTTATTAGTCATGTTTTTTCCGTTAAACAATCTATCTGTCGATTGCGTTTCTCTCTTTTTCATAAGTAATTAATAGCATTGTAATTGTAGAGATACCTAATCCTATTAACCTCAACCTGATTTGGACGCCATTTTAAGACCGCTGTTCTGACATCCTCCCACTTCTACAAAAGATCTTTAATAACAGATATCGGCATTAATCCTCTTTTTCAGAAGAAAACATATCTCGCTGAGTTTCTTGGTGTTCTTCATTCAAGAGTTCTTGGCGTTCTGTCATCAGATCAGTTTCCATTATGAGCTCTTCAATGTTCTTTAAACAAAAATCACATCTGAGAAATAAACTGCTCGAGTCTTCTTGATTATACTGTATAATATAACTAAGCCCAGCAACATCAGACATCTGCCCACTCACTCTCTAGTGGGCAGATGTCCTTTGCCATTATACTTTCGAAAATAAAAACAGACGCAAAACTTAACGACTGCCTGCCTGACAGTCTCGCGAATACTATAAAAGAATTGTTTGTCAGAAAAATAAAAGGCTAGAATTACAAGGGAGAGTTTCAAAGTTCGGAGGAATATTATCCGATCAGTATATACCGGGTTGAGCGTCGATGTCTCCCGCGCTCCGAAAAGTTTCGAATTGTTGCCTGAAGATGAGACCAATAGGTATTCATTCTTTTACGCCGCCACTTCTCGTTCTGCGAGGTGTTCGTTAACCAATTATCCACTCTTCTAGAGTATTTCGAAATTCTTTAGACTTTTAGTTTGGTACCTGGAACCTTTGGGGCCTACAAACTGTAGCTCAGTCCATTATTTCATAGTCTAAGTATATCTATAATCAATTCTCTTAATCATTGGCCAAGGTTTTATAACAAGAGTTGAGTATAGAGCTAATTATCTTGCAAAAAACTAACAATCCTAAGATATAGGACTACGGTATCTCACTTGGATTCTTTGATCTGTTTAACCTGGGTGATCATACCACTAGCTAAGCTACCACTGTAATAGTTAGTCAATCTGATAGTATAATATAGTAATAAATAACGTACTTAAATCAATACATATCAATATTATCGACGATGTTTGCTATTCACTTCATGTATTTGATTACATCTGCAAAGTTTATTTCAGCATGTACAACTATATAATGCAAGGGGACAAAGTTTCAAACACCCCTGATAAAGTCCGAGTTTAAAATCTTAAGTAAAACAGTATGAATTCTGTTTATTCAACTGCATTATTATATTTAAAAGATGATGATGATGATGATGGCATCATCTATTCTATATGTCAATATATTTAAAGAATATTTTTAAAAAACAAATAAGAGATATTTGTGTTAAAATAGAACCATGCATTATTAGGTAAACAGACATTAAATGCAAAAGCATATCTTTGTATTGTATTTTGCTTGCATCACCACAAAGAACAAACTTCATCACTAATGTTTTGGCTCCTTTAATTGGTGGCAAAGCCATCTGGATTCTGCTCCAATGCAGACATCCATATACTGTATTTATCTATTAAAAAATTGTGAAGTCTTAGGATATACTTGAATAATAGATTAAATTACAAAGAGAGAAAATATTTGTTTATTGTGTGGAATGAAAATTTTTTTTTTATAAAAAATTACAACAAAAATTTGTAAATTAATAAGTTTATTGCACCCCTCCTTCTTTGCACTATTACTAGATATATCTTGAATATTGCATTTACATTGTTGTTATACAATATATTGCTAATATTAGGACATAAAAATTATTTTGGTAACAAAGCACAGCATATCTCATGGTGCCACATTAGCTTATTAATATATATATTTATAAATATAACCCTTGTAGCTTTATTAATATTAAAATATGAATTTTTATATTTGGAAGAAAATGGAAGATATGATATACAAAAAATTCTGCATTTTGATAATGTAAAATCACATTTGGCACAACTCTCACATAACTATGTAATTATAAATTACAAGGTATGTGTGTCAAAAATGAGCCTCAAAGCAAATTTAAGCTGATTTTGTATAAAACTATTTTGACAATATTCTCATAGTCTACCATTAAATAATAATGGTAGCTACTTATGCTATATTTATCTCAATGAATATCATTTATATTGCATAGTAATTTTTGTACTAGCATTTTTTGAAGTTATAATTCAATATTAGTATATTATAAGTCTAGCTATTATTGCATTATTATTTAACAGATTCAAAAAGTACTAGAATTGCTTGAATTTCTTCTTGGTCTTGGACTAAAAAAAAGTAAATAAATTATTAATAAAATTCAGATTGCTTTAATAAGTTTTATATAAAATGTATTTACCTTGGTGGAGGTGTACTTGGAGAACCTTTTGTTGGAAGACTGGATCGACTTGAAGAAACTGTCCTACTTCTTCGTGTTCTCAGAGATGAATACTGAAAATTATTTGAATGAATAACAAATTTATATTTTGAGGAAATTAGGAATTGTCTTTATATGAAGTTCAAGAAAGTTACCATTTATCCAATTACATATAGGCTCATTTCCTTCTTGAACACTGGTTTTATTCAATGTACTGTACATTATATACAAGGTATATAATCATTTATGGCTTTTAATTGTGTACTGAAATGAGGACTGAATAAAACCTGTGCTCAAAATGCCTTTGTTCATTGATGGTGTAATAAGTCTAGTGAAAAAGAAAAGCCGTCTTAGCGTTTGAAGTCAATTCTTATTTATCAAATTAATTAAACTGAGACTGAATTTCATATAAATATGTACCATTATGCAGAATAAATGTATATCGTAATCTAATCATTTCACTAATATGATTAGCAATCTTTTATTATTATTTATTACACAAGTTTGCCTGAACCTGATTTATTTCTCATTTCAACTTAGTTTGTATAAGATAGAAATCCCTGAAATATTACAGAGGTTGCAGCCAACATTTTCACCACGAAAACATGAATGTCGGACATTCAGTGCCGCCATCCTGTAAGCCTAGAAGTTTGACAATGGCATTTGGAACATCAAACATGATTCCACTGACGTTCCAAATGCCACCATCAAACTTCTAAGCATACAGGATGGCGGTGCTGAATGTCCAATTCACGTTTTTGCAATGAAAACATGAAAATATTAGCACAGAATTTTACACCAAGGTCAAAAGCTTAAAATTCTCTGCAAACATCTTAAAATCCACTTTATTTTCAAGATCTGGCTTACCAGTAAAAAGTACAGTACTTTTCAAATTTTGCACCAAAGTACTAATACAGTACTAAAAATGCCACTTACTGTACTGTATATAAGCTTTGCCTAAGTAGGCCCTACTGTAATAAATGTAAGCAATCTTGACAGAAGCATAAAAATTAAAAAGTTGTAAAGCAAGTCTTTCGAATGTGAGATGGAATTTGGAATTTTTACCGATTATTTTACCGACTATTTGTCGATTAATTGTCTTGTATTTGCTTAAAATCTAATTAAATTTTCCTTTAACTTAAAGTGAAACCTAATGGAAAAAAAACTTTTTGTTTATGTTTGACATAAACATCCGTTCAATTCGAAACTAATCCCGCATTCCAACTCCAAAGTTGATAGTTAGCATGGTCCCGGGAACAACTCTGACCCATCTGTGTACCTTTTACCTCACAACAATCAACCACGTGACCATTCTCCCACGCCGATCTTATAAAAACCCCTTCCTTCCCCTTCTCAGGGAGTTGTTCCAGAGCAGGTGCCAGGAGCCGATAACTTTAAACATAGTGTCCTTTTTAATCAGTGAACTTTCCTAAATCATTGATTCAAATATTTAACCAGTGAACTCTCCTAATCAGTGAACTTTCCTAACCAGTGAATTTTCCTAATTCAAAGAGTGGATAAGTTTCCTCAGTGGATAACAGATCAAGAGGTATGGAAGCAATTATTGTAAGCTCTCTCTCGGTCTCTCCGCGTTTTAGGGACACGAACTAGACGATGTACTACCCGAACTTGCATTAATAAATTGTTAATTTTCCTTATGTTACATCTGGCCTCCTCATTTACTCGTATATTGCCTGTCGTCTCACCGACGCACTCCTCCCTCCGCCACTCGACCCAAAACATTAGAGCCCGTTACTGAGGGAAAAAGACTCTTTCCACCCATCCTGACAGTGAAAGGGTTTAACAACCTTCCCGCTTCACCATAATATATCAATTACACGATATTTTTCCCTCACATCTCATGTCAATGACCATGCAATGTGCAGCAAAAGTTTTTTAAATTGAAAGAGAGGTTTATCTCTTTACATATCTGATTTATCACAAAATGAAACAAATTATATCACTTAAACAATATGATTTAAAAAAAAATTTTAAGAACAAACAAATGATACTCATTGATAGTGTTTTTCCAAATGTTAATGAAAGAAAGTTACACACCAAGAAGACATTGGTATCATCCTTATGTTCATTGGAATGGAATGAAATGAAATTTTATTACTTTGTTCTACAGGAAATTCTCTTTGCCATTTTGTAGGACTTCCTCTTGTCTGAAGGCATACAGACATTGTGACATCACATTGGACATGCCAAGGAAGTGTGACAAAGACCTTTCTGAGAAACAGTATCTATGTGGAGGCAAGCATTATCTTGTTAGATAATAGCTGTTTTCAGCTGTGTCATGAAAGGCAATGCAAAATAATACAGGGTTTCCTGATTGTACCACTTATTAATGTTGATGTGAGATCCTGGGCTGTTTTATAATTAGTTATAAAATTTATTTTTAATAAAAGAGACAAGGAAATAACCAATCCGAATTTTTCTTCACTACTTCTTGGGTTGAGTAACCATCTCAGGAAAGAGTTTTGTTAGAACATGTCCAAAACTGGCAATATCGGATGGAGAGATTATTGACAAGATTCTGACAAAGATAGTCTACTTATGGAATCAGAAAGGAAGTGTTAACAGGAACTAGACCACCTTGTATGATCTTTTGGAGGCCCTTTTAGTCATCCAACTCCTGTGAAGCAGTTCAATCTCAATGAGTTGTCCAAGTAAATCTCCTCAAATTCAAGCCTGTCATCTGATCTAATTGTCATTGTTCAATTGACCAGTCAGTGCCTCTACCAATTGACTTTTCATAGTTCACTCACCATTTGAACTAAGGCTTAATCTTCTAATGCTGGTATATCAACAAGGTAAATATCTACTTGCGGCAAATTGTGAACACTCTCTCATGACTAGAACCTAGATTGTAAGATAATCTTAAGATAGAAATGGGATCAGGTCTATAACAATAATAATTCAAATAAACTCATATGATTGATTGTTTTGTTTTACTTAATTCTTTGCAATGTTGTTAGTATATGATAATTTTACAACTATATAACTTTTTTTTTGTTGTTTTTGAACACTATATATATATATTTCATACACACAACACAAGGCAATTGCTTTGTGTTGTGTGTATGAAATTATAGTGTTCAAAAATGACAAAAATAATCACCGACACGATTTCAAGAAAGTAAAACTATATAACTAAACATATATATTTTCCATTGAATAAATTTAAATTTTTGTTGTTGAGTACATTTCATTCCAGACCTCCCTGTCTCACTTATCTTCCCTCCTCCATCTTCCCACATTCAGTCCCATATGGACAGCTCAAGTGTGTTCAGAAATGTGTGGGAAGAATTTTGAGGTTTCTGTGTTCCAAAAGAAAATACAGTGGTGTCAGAAGCTAATGGGGGGGTGCTTCTCAGATTTCACATTCATATGAGATGGCTTGCCAGACTGGTATGCCAACAATGGGGCAATATATTGCTTACCTGTGGTTGTCATTTTTGATGGACTGCTATAGACTGCTATAGACTGGCAGTGCGCAATGTCAGAGTGCTAAAGGCATCACATGTAGTATGTCTTATCTTTAGCATGCCATGTAGTGGCATCATGCATGCAAAATTGGATGAGAATTGAGAGGGTTCTGTAGCAAAGCTTCTGCCTGTCTATGGATAGTGGACAAAGATGTAGCTATTTGTGCTTCTCGTGATCAGAGAACCATTTCTCTTGGTAGTCTTTCTAGGGCATCCAATGCCTGCCTACTGTATGTAAGACCCTGATGTATCCACTGTCCTTAATAGCACAACCCAAATGGCAAGCAATTCAACAAAAAGCCATGTGCTTCCTTCAGCTGTGTTTAAATGTTAGTCAAACATTATTCAGACAGTTGTTTATAGTAATTGTAATAAAAAATGTCTTTGACTGCCCATACAGGCGAGCCTGTGTGGCACAGTCAAAGATATTCTTTCTATGAGACAAAAACATCCTAATATAACAAGTACACCGAGTCATTGTGAGCCTTTTTATAAGTTATTAGGGTAGTGATTTTAAGGCACTCTGATGACATTCGTGGTATGCAATCAAACCACAACTTTAAATTATTTACATACTGTCTGAGATATATTATACACTCATACTTAGATATTTAGTATATATTTAAAAATTCAAACTTACAGGTGAACTTCCTCTTGAAAAATTCATATTTGCATAAATCATTAATGCAACATCTCTATGACCAGCATCCATAGCTATTGATAATGCACTACTGCCATCCTGCAAAGTTAAATAATTTTCTAAGAACACAATTATTTATATAATATTCATCATGTAATAATTTTAAGTTGGAATTTCACAGAAAACAAATAAAGAATCATAAAACTATTTCACAAAATAAAATAAATATCATGTTTTTAATAAATACTTTTAAACAGTCATATTTAAAGAAAATTAGAAGGATGCCTATTTAGAAAATTTTACCTAATCATGGAATGGTTAATAAACTCCAGATATCTTTAAAATGCAGTCAATTTTAAAAAACTTATTGAGCATTTTTGGTCAAATTAACAGACCTTCTTCAGGATCGAACTAACAGAATTTAAATTTTCCACACGGAAATTCCAAAATGTACGCTCTAGGTAGAGTGTATGTTTTGGAATTTCCATTTGTTCAATCCTGAAGGTCTGTTAATTTGACCAAAAATGTTCGATAAGTTTTTTAAAATACACTGCATTTTAAAGGTATTTGGAGTTTACCTGCATTACTATAACCAGTTAATAGAGATATAATCATGGAATGCAGTTTTCATTAACTTGAAAACCAATCATAAAAGAAAGAAATTTTTTCCTTAAGATGCAGAGTGAAGTATTTTAAAATTATAAAAAATATAATTTCTAAAAATAAAAGAAATCGATGGATTATGATAATCCGCCGATGAGGCTGTAACAGTGAAATTCATTTGGAGAGTTTTTTGAGAAGTTTGAAAATAATAAAAGAAATAGCGTTGGCTGAAGTATAGTATCTTTATTAATTATTTGTCTGCTAATATAAATTACTCAAAATCGGTTTAAGAAAGAGTGTTTATTTTACTCATTTACCTCATCTAAAGATAATCTTTTATTTTTAGAAATTTCACCGATCCCATTGTTTTATATTTTTATTGATCAACAATTATATTTTAAAATTATGAAAATAGTTTGGTAAAGAATTTCAAATATGAAGGAATCAGAGCAAAATTCAAAAGATGGTGAGAAATCAGACTCTCTTGTGAGGGTTTCAGGTATAAAAGTCGTATAGAATTTTTCTTTCATCATTATTTTCCTTATTTCTCCCGTCTTCACCCGTTTGCCCGGGGATTAGATCTTGTGACCCCAGGCCTTGTACTGCATCACTTAAAAAGGTGACCTCCTAAACAGGAAAGTCGTCTTAGTCGACTATGGAAGAACTCCCCTCTCCCCAGGGGATTGCTTAATGCTAAGATATTGGCTGTGTGCAAATAATTAACCATGTTACTGTATGGAGTGACCTTGAGTGTCACCTACAAGGGTAGACCATACGGTGAGTAACTATATCACGTTACCGAGGATAGCCAGTCACCTCCCCAGGTGATGACAAATTTAATACTAATTGGTCAAGAGGTGTCTATATAACGTCGTCACCTATGACGGGGGAGACTGATAAATCTGGAGAACTGTCAAATTCAAGTAAACAACACACACTGCAAAGACAATTACATCAGCAAAGTCCCAGATTTTTCCCACGTTAATCGGGTATAAAAGGGGATCACTCCCGCACCTCCAGGCGATCGCCGGGAAGAAGCCAAGGATTGGACTCTTCAAGCCTTCGGAAACTTTGCAGCTTCTGATCGCCGCTCCAAACAAGGTAAAGACTTAGAAGCGAATTATTTTTAAGTCCCAACCTAAACCGAGAGAGAGGAAGCAAAAAATTTTCTATCTCGGTTTAGTTTAGACTTAGAAAGTTATCGGATTGAGAACCTTTGCCAGTCCCACCAACGGGAAAGACGGACATCGGCCATCTATTAATAATAATATAATATTAAAATTAAGAATAACATATTTAAAATAAAACAAATGATACAGATACATGCAAGTACATTCTAAATTCCAACAAGAAGAAAGTAATAATGATGATAATAATGAGTCATCTTTGAGTACTGCCAACACCTCATCACGACTTCACTACTCCTCCCCACTCAGTTAACAAGGCCATCCCTGATAACGAAGCCGATACGTGGGGAGAAGCTCGCCGCTCTAACCCCCTTGGTTTACAATATGGAAAATATTGCACAGGATAGATGAGTGCAAGATTCCAGACTGAACATGTTTCTATCAGACTTTAAATTTGTATAAACAACTGTTTCCACAGAATATAGAAAGTTTAACACCCTATAAATTCATGACAGAACAAACTTCAAAACAACTATTAGGTTGTTGCAAATGAAATTGCTATTTTTTAAAATTTAAAAACTTCCCAGCCTTGTAGTTCAACTTTTTTCCATGTGAATAGTGCTGTATGTTTGCAATTAGAAGAGCACACATACAATATAAATGAGATTACTTTTAAATGTGGAACTCATAACATGTGAATTTAAAAATGTACTTTTTCTGATGGCATGTAAATAAAGGAAATTGAAAAATTTTCTTTTATGGGTCAGGGACATAATGCAGCCAAAGTAATCCAAAATACCAACTAAACTTTTGGTGAAGGTTCTGTGAGAAAATTGTGTTCAGAAAATTCAGTCCTGCAATACAAATCTCAAAATATATTAATGTTGGTTGGTGGAGACAATTTTGATTGAATGTTTATTAATTTAATTTACATAGAATTTGTAAGTTTGTACAAAATTTCATATTCTTTCTCCTTTTAAATTAGGTTGCAGCAAATGAAATGGCTGATTTTTACTTCTGACTTACATACATATATATATGAAATATCAAATCCACAGAAAAAAGACTGCATCAATTGGTTAAAAACTCACTAAAAATTAGATAAAGATTTAGACTGCAAATTCTATTAAACTGACTGATTAATGTGCATTTCAGATCTTAACCAATTCAAAATATGACGGCAGAGAAGTTGAGCAAAATTGGACAGGCATCTGGAGTGAGCTTTTCCAGTGGTCTTCATACTTCACTCTCTTTCCATAGTTGACTTGAACTAAAATGACAATATTTTTATTTTGAGTTTATACTTACAAATTTAGAGAGAGGTTAGTATGTAAATTATTTGATCATGCAACCAAAACTATTGTAGATGCAAAAAATATTGCTGTCTTCATCATCTTACCTGTAAAACCTAACATAGAATGATGATTTTTATAATTAACTGCCTATGCTGCATAACTATAAAACCTCACAAGAGACATTAAACTAATGGTAAGGGGGATGGCCAACAGAGGGAGTGTAATTATAAGGGATCATTTCCTAAATAATTCAAATAATTTACCAGCACCAGACACAGGAGTACTGAGAGGAAAGAGCTAGTCCAAGGAAAATGTGGACTAGCAGTGGCACAGACGGATCGATGATATAATATATGTCCCAGAACTATCTCTTTGTCACCTAGTGCAAACTAAGACCCATCATTCCTCTTATTCCATAGTTGCAACCCTTGTGTAGAGTTATTATTCATAGGAATAATAATATACTGTATTTTAAAAAGAAACTATTTTCACACATCAGGTATATATTCAATATATTCTTAATAAACCAATTAGCTCTCTTCAGATTTACTCCTTCATACATATTGAAAATTTCAATTAACTATTATTAGTTTCTGAAAAGCTTGGTTTTATGCTTTCTTACTAATTTTTATTAGATATATATACTTACATTATCTGTCAGTGAGGGATCACAATCAGGAATTGATAAAAGCAAATGAACAACATCTCCGTGTCCATGTTCTGCTGCACACATTAAAGCAGTTGACCCGTCTTTATCTTGCATATTAATTTCGGCTCCACATTCCAACAACAACTTAACAGCTTCAACTCGTCCCTGACTAGCAGCAAGCATAAGAGCTGTCTGACCATTCTATAACAATGAAATTAAATAATGTAATTAAAATGTGTATAGAGTATTTTATATAATTTGCAGCATTCTTTAACTTTCATAATAATAATTTTTCCCACAATTTGTCATTAAAAAACAAATATTAAAAAGTACAATTTTGATCTAAATAAAACAGCAAGATATTCTTGAATGAAGTGTTTTTTGTTCATACATTGTCTTTTGTACTTTAAGTTTCTATTTTCAAGACTTCTTCCTTGAAAAAATATAACTTTGTTTTACTAAAGCAGAAATGAAATATGCCATTATAACAAGAGACTTAGTTGATTTAAATAAAGTAGCAGTCAACTAGTTTTCAAAAGCCCAACAATCATTTTCCACCTATATTTTCCTGTTTGATGTCATGTGCTTTGAAATATCTCAAATTTTAAGTTATTTATGGATAATAGCTCACCTTCTACTATCACAGAAGAAATTCCTTCCAACTGGCTAAAGTGTCAACAAAAAATATTGCTTGAGTGTTTTGTGTTGTTTGCATGAAGCAATTCGTAGAATATGACCTGATGTATATAGAGAAAACTCATGGATTTTGCTCCACAATAACACACTTGCTCACAATGTTCGCTCGTAAATTTTTGGTCAACAGTTCAACAAATATGGATCCGAAAGCTCCACATTCATCTGATATGGCACTGTGTGACTTTTTCCTGTTTCCTCAACTAAAATTTCTGCTTTATGGTCACCGTTTTGAGTCAATTGATGCCATAAACCAAAATTGACTGCAAGTCCTAAATGGGTTTCACAAAACCAACTTTAAAGCATGTTTCAAAGATTGGAAAAAAGATTGGACTAAGAGCATTGCAATTGGAATGAATTAATTTGAAGGAGACAAAATAAATTTTGATGAATTAATTCAAATCTTGCATTTTATTGAACTATTCCCAATACTTTTTGATCACAGGGGCATATTATTTTTAATATTGCCTTGCATAAATATACTAGGTATTTTCTGGGAAAACAAAACTGAGCTTCACAGTGTAGGTTATACTGTTTCAGCTTCTAATGTTGTCTAAAGCAATTTAAAACCCATAGATTTGAAGAAGGATGTGCACATGCAATGTCATAACTGATGAAAATGTCAAGAAACATTTAAAACACCTACGCATGCAGCCAGAAGCCTACTGACTTCAGCAATCGATAAAAACACACGTGTTTTCAAGAACTGATTACAACAAATGGTTATTTTTAATTTTTACAATTGACATTTAACATGCATGTCATGATGAAGAGATTGATGTAACTTGTTAACAATCATAAACTCCATCAACATATTGCTTGCAACTAGCTTACAATTGGAACTCTGACCATAGACGTTACATGTCAAATATTTCAGCCCATAGATGAAATTTCAAAATTTTGGCTTGCCAAGATATACATACAATCTGTTCAGAGATGATACATATAATGTCATCATTTCACAGTGCCACTATCATAATAAACCAATAGTCAATTGTTTTGTAACATGTTTTTTATTTCTTTAATAAAATTATTAATAATGTTGTGTAGGATATAATTGTCCCAAAATGATATCATTTACAGCCATTTTGACATTTAAATCATTTTATTTACCATTAATAAACAGTATGTTCACCTTGTTTATTAATTACTTATTAAAATAATGCCAGATAGAATTTACAAAGAGTTTTCATGCCAAACATCAGTTATTGCCATTTTAATGATTCTGCTGATGTTTGGTATCTCAGCAACATAGTCCTATAGAAAACATGTATATTGCTTTAAGATCAAGAGAATATTGGACCAGTCCATAACAAGCACACTATTTGGAAAAAATCAGTCCCAAGTTGATTTTGATTAGGAGTGGTCATATCTTGTCAAAATTGGAAAAAAATTCCCTCCAATTTTTCCGCAGATGGTATTAAATGCTTATCTAGTACTTGCTAATATCCTACAGCAGGAATATGACCAGAAATAAAAGCTAGATTTCTCATAACACTCCATTCAAATGCACACAGTGCACCTTGCTGCTGTCTTGAGTGAATTAAAACAAAAAGTTTAAAAAATAAATTATATTTACATTGAATTTTATCTTGCAATTTGTAACAAAGTAATGATAAACTTTTTCATAACTAATTTAAAAATAACATTGTTTAAAAAAAGACTGCATTTTACTATTAATTAAATTAAGATAAAAATAAAAGACATTTTATTGAATTTATTCAAAAACTCATTTATTGTCACTATGGGATTAATACTAATTTAAATGATATCCTTGCATATTTCCATAAAAATAAGAATTTTTTAATCATATTATTTTATTATTTTTACTCCTTTTTTTATATTAATTTATTTTAATTTTATATAAGGAATATTTCATTCTTTTTTCCTAATACTATGGTAATAGCTTTCAAGTTATCTGGCCAATCCATGTTGAATTCCTTCTCATCATTCCATTATAACATGTTGCTTATCAGTCCACACCAAAGGCCTCTCTTTGAAACAAATTCTATGTCTACATAAGAGCTACATTTTCTTATTTTTTAGATGATTAGATAATTCTGTGAAATGTTGATTTTGACACATTCATGGTTGAATTGCTAAGTGACCTGCAAATTACTATTTTTTATGGGAATTCAGTACAGAGGGTATTCTAATTAACCTCTTTTGTTCTATATTCTCTACTACAAGTGATGCAATTTGCCACATAATGAAAATGATTTTCCTCTTCCTATGATAAAACCTTTAATTTATCTTGTATTCCAGAACTATATTTTGTAGAAATCTAATATATACTGTCTATATTTTATACTAACCTGTGTGCTATTTTGCATATTCATTTCAATTTAACTGCTGAAGCAGAGATGCCTCTATCATATATATCCTATACAACATTTATCATAATAAATGAATTTTGACAAATTATTATATTATTATTTTATTTTATTACTGTTTTTTGATATCATAATAAATCAATCACCCCTTGACTCAATTGGTCTAACTAGCTCCCAATTTCCCATTATTTTGCCACAGTCTTTGTATTTGTATGCAAAGAGGAAAAAAAGATTGTGGCAAAATTATGGGAAATTGGGAGCTAGTTAGACCAATTGAGTCAAAGGGTAATTGATTACTCCATATTGCAGTAGTATTAAAACTGTCTGTATGGGAATCAGTTTGATAATGTGCATCTTATTATGATATTAATATCATGATATCATTTCAGACAGACTATATTTGCAAAAAATCATGTTTAGTAGTCGTGTAGTTGGTTTAAACTTACAATTGGCATCACTACATGGATTTTATATGGTAAATTTTGACCTAGAATATCTCAGCTCATAGAGCCAGAATTTTGAAATTATATCTGTCATGACATCAGCCTTCCCAAGTTGTACATATTTGCAAAAAATAATGTTTAATGGTGTGATTGCTTTAAACTTTGATCACAAATAAAACACTTTCTGATATAATTGTTATATGAAAACTTTTTGTTTCTTGTTGTAATGTATGAAGTGTTTTAAAAGTTCCATAAAACAATTTTTTTTTAATTTTATAGTTTCTGCTTCTGTTATAACTATACTAAAATTTACTGAACAACATTAAATCCTTTCAATTTATCAATGTATCATTAAATATTACTCACTTTTTTTTTTAGATGAAAACAGTAGCATTATTAAAATGATTAAAAATAATTATACACTTCTGTAACATATTGTATGTAAGTTCATGAAAACAAACAATAATTTTAAGTATAAAAACAAATACTATAAAATTAGCCTGATGTCATATGGTAGTTGTTGCTTTATTGTAATGTATTGTGTTTTGTAAAGATGTTTATATTTGCAAATACTATTTATTCATTTCCTTTATAACATTTTATTAAATCATAACCAAATAAAATATACTTACTTGTGAAGCCTTAAGATTAATATCATTGATCTGAAATAGACGTCGGACAACTTGTTTATGAGCTTCATTTCTTATTTCAGCTAAAGATATTAACATAACAGCTGTATAACCTGCCTGAAATTTCATATTGTAAATAGATAAGTATATAAATTTGAGAAAGTCTTCTTTATAATTTACAAAATTAAATGAAATGAACACATACTTTATTTTGAATATTTGCATCACACACTTTTGAATCCAAAAGAACACTAACAACATCAAAATTGCCATGTGACACAGCATAATGCATTGCAGTATTACCCTATAATAAAATAAATAACTTATTGAGTTGTCTAAATCAATATTTTATAAATAAAAAAGTATTGTAATTACATTAGCATCAGTTAAATTAACAATTCTATGTAGAAGATGTTTTGATATTTCTTCAAAAGCATCCAAATAATCTTCTACAACATGTGGATCTGAATCTTTGCAACTGGAAATTTGAAACCATTCTTTTTGGATTACTTCCATATTTGATGCCTAAAACAAATTTTCATATTAATATGACTTATAAATAAAACAAATTAAATAAGATAAAATTGTTCTTACCAATTCGGTTCCTTTTTGTGGTGAAACTAATGATTCATTTAATACTTTACAAGATTCTTTCATTTCTTTACTAAGTTCAGTTCTGTAAAACAAATTTATTATTAACTAATTATGGTTCATTTTTGTTTTAACTCTTCACATATAAAATCAAATACTTGAAATGATATAAAAAGATAGTAATTATATCAATTGATATATCTTAATTTACAAAAACAATTATAAAGGAAATGTTAAGATTTTAACGTTCATATAAAGTATTTAAAAATAATAGAACAAGTGAGATGGACTTAGAAATTTGTAAAGAAGCCATAAAATACATAAGATTGAGTGCTGAGCTAATTTTTTATTAAAAGATGTATAGTTTCATAAATGGATAACAATTTTGATTAAAAACTGGAGGTTAGTTTCACATTCATATCCCTTATGTTCCAGACCCGTGAAGTTGGCTATCTTTGAAACTATATGCCTGAAGTTTGTAAAATCTACTATCCTAGTAATTCTTTTTGTTAAATATTTATTTTTTTTAAAAACTTTTATTAAAAAATTACATTTCACATCACAAATTTGTTTTGGAATTATTTAAATATTAATAAACATATAGAAAATATTCATTATATTTATTATACTGTATATTGCAAAACTAATTTTAGTTTAATTGGCTATTGATGATGATTTTGAGATTATCTGTAACATCTATAGTTCAAAATTCAATTCCCATTTTTGATGTACTGCATCCTCTCATTATATTGCTTTTTTTTATCTTCCAAATATAAAAGCACTCTAGCCAATAACTTTTTAAAATGTCAGTTGCCATTGAATTTTTACTGACAAAGAGATTTACCTTATTCCAATCATTGACTTTGTATTTCTTACAATAGTAGTTTCAATCCAAAAAAGCAAGTTGACATGGAGATTGAAAATAGACATATTACTCATGTGATTTGTCTCTCAACATGAATAGCTCCCTTGTTATTCAATGTATTTAGATTCTGTAATTAGATTAAATCTCCAATTCTCAACAATTCTTACACACAGTTTCTGCTATATTGAAGGTCAAACATCTTTAAAGTAGTTCCTAGTGTTTTCAAACCTTCCAGCTCATCTTTACAACATTCTCAGGGACCTTAAATCCTGAGGATACCCTGCTGTGGGAAGTACCAGAGTCTTTTTAAAAATGTTCATGCTCCAATAAAGCAAAAATTATGTAAATGCTAATCAATATTCCTCTCTATTATTAAAATCAAGAGTTTGACATTGACCATGGATAAAAAAGATGCTGAGAATGCAACTGAGTATAATTAGAATTAGCAAATGATTTTATTATTTCATACATAATTTTCTTTTAAATTTATACTTTAGTAATTACTATATAAATATAGCTTTATATTACTATATTTTTGCTATGAATTTACTTACTTATTAGTAAAAATATATTAAATTTTGCAGTTAATAAAAAACAGCAAATTTTCAAAAAATTACTACAAATGTTATAGTTAGCTTACAAGTGATTGTTTAGTTTCTGCTCAGAGATGAGTCTGCAACTAAACTAACACTAGTGTGCCATGTCCAACTTTCAATACATTCTCTTTCTTCTATTGCCTTCTATTTCTACAGTTTTATTGCCTGAAAAATTGAGTATGCTATAATTTTTTAATTGCTGTAATTAAAAAGTGGCCAGTGCAAGCACTAAATAAATTTATTATGTTTTGTCAACTAAACCTCTGACAGGTAGAGCACACTAGCAATATAAGAAACAAATTTACAGAACTATGCTAAACAGTTTGTATACATTTCTTCAAAAAACAATCACATAACATTTATTTGATGCTTCTGACTTTATATAAATTTAATATAGCATATCTATATATATAAAAATGAAGGTGTGTGTGTGTGTCCTTCATGCATTACC
The DNA here is from genome assembly GCF_000671375.1 of Centruroides sculpturatus. Lineage (NCBI taxonomy): Eukaryota > Metazoa > Arthropoda > Arachnida > Scorpiones > Buthidae > Centruroides > Centruroides sculpturatus. Next base: position 447,519 of record NW_019384362.1, on the reverse strand, counting down.
ACACCGTTTTATCCGATTGCCGTGAAACTTTGGGAAGTTGTTTAATATACTCCGGCGAAGGTTTGTGGCATAGTACGATTGCCATAAAACTTCGGAAAGTTTTTTAATACACTCCTGCGAAGTGCATTTATCCTACGATAGATGGCGCACGTTTACACAAGCATTCGAGCACAGTGTGTTCGATCGATTTCAAATTGTGAAGACCATTTCCCCCCTTCAAAAAATATCTCTATATATGCATTTGTGAACTGTTATTTATGATATATGTAATAATTTTTGTTTAATCACTTTATTTCAACTTTTTTTTTTGCTAATTATGTATTCGCTTGAACTTCGTTAAAACCTCAACTCTACCCCGAACAACAACCGAAGTTGTAGGAGGAAATTCGCGTATTTTACCGATCTAGGTATCCCCCTTTTCCAAATTTTAATATAGACTCAAAATAATAATGTAATAATAATAAGTTTTAATAAAAATTATAAAATGTAAATTGAATTTTGTCATAACGAGTTTGCTTGAATTTCCTTTCTTCTGAGATCGCAGCAATGCGCGACGGGTAAGCTAGTACTTTATATTTTTATATATCTACCTATTTTTACTGAATTTACCAATATTGCAATCCCTAAACTATTCCTGTAAAACAAGTATAATAAGTCAGTATTATTGGTTGACAAGATATTAGATTTTGAAATATGAAAAAAGAAAGAATAACTTCATAGCTTAAATCAAAAAGAGGTAGATTTTACAAATATCAAAATGATCAAGCAAATTTGTTAATACAGAACACTAATGCATTACAGATTATTTGTTGCCCCAATTATGTCCATAACAGACATTGGCCATTCATTCCTTATTCATATTGGGTAACCTCATTTTGGTTCAAATCTATCATGGATTCCAAATCTTCATAGTAATAAACTAGAATCAAAATATATAGATATCTGGCAGAATGGTATTAGAAGAAAACTTGTAATTGTGTAAGATGTAGAAATATAGGTGACCAGATATACTACTTTAAAACAATTTCATTTGATTTGTTATCTAAATATAAAGTACAAGAATTCTCTTCTGATTATTTATTTCTATAAGGCAGAGAAGTAATTTTAGAAACTGCCTAATACAAAGAAAGCATAATGTAATCATAAATGACATCTAACTTCATTAAAAAATTTTTGAGTCAATATTTATTATTTATAACAAATAAAAACAAACATTTTAATGAATGACAAATTTTCTTGAAACATTTCAAGATACTCTTTGAAACTACACTGTGTTTACCATGGAAAAATTCAATTATTGACAGATGAAATAAAATGATTTTTGATGATGTGAGAAACTAGGTTTAACTGTTAAAATAATTAACTGCCATTACAGATGATAAATATTTATAAAGTAATGATAATACATTTATTTCAAATAAAACATAAGTCAAAATGAAAAAATATATTTGAAAAGCCTCTGCAGATATCATTAAATAAATCAACTGGTCATCTTAATATATATATACTGACTATGACAATAATGTTTTAAAAAATTTACTTTTTTCTTGGCATTATTTCATAAGATTCAAACATCACTGCTTCATTTTTTTCTTGTTGAGTTAGATGTTCAGTTTTATGTCTGCTAATAATTCTACTTAAAATTCCATTATATGATTTCTCATCTGGACTTTCACTACTTGAATCACTCAAGTCTGCTTCACAAGGTGAATGTTCTGAAGTTAATCTATAAAAAAANCACACATGCTCCTCAACTTCTTCATTGCTTGTGAATCATTTTCTTCCAAGTGATTCCTTCAAGAGTGCAAACAAAAAATAGTCACAGGGGGGACAAATCTGGATTTTAAGGACAGTGTTCGAGAGTTTTCCAGCCCATTTTGACCTGACCTGTTTTTGATTTCCGGTCAACAACCTCAGAACCCATCGGGCACTAATTTTTCTGAAGCCAAGATGATCAGTGATAACAGATTGAACACTCCCATAGCTGATATCCTCTTCTGATCAGATTTCTTCAACAGTTAACCGGTGATCACGTTCAATAAGCTCTTGAACAGCACGGATGTTGTCATCTGTAAGGCTTGCCCTTGGGTGTTGATCATGAGAATGTGTCGTTTTCGACACATTCTCACCCACCCTTAAATTCTCTGGCCCATGTATACACACAATTCTGAGACAGTATACTGTCCCCAAACTGTGCCTTCAATCGACTAAAAATTTTCGAGGGTTTAACCCCCTCATTAGTTAAAAATTTTATGATGATGCATTGTGCAACAGACGAATGTACCTTTTGCTTGGTCATGATTGTACTGACAACAAAACCAAGTGCACTCATTAACCAAGCCAGTTCCCCCACTCCTCACAAACCAAACATCAACTTCATTCTACATCATCTAGTTAGGAACTGCATGGTAAGCAAAATAGCAAAATTACCATTTATATTTGATCCACCCTTGTATATATCCTCCCAGAAAAACTTTATATGGGAAACTGGCGCCTAATTTAGATGTTAGGTATACTGGGTCCATACAGGTAATTTCATTTGCGATTCCTTGACTTTCCCAACCAATTATGGCATTATTCCCTGACTTATTAAGGTCTCTGCATTTTCCATTTCNTAATAATAATAATAAAGTAATTCTTATTTTTTTGTAAAAATTAAAAAATAAATATTTTAAAGTTACTAACTCTTTTTCTGTTACATTATTATTATTTTCTTTGATTTCAATTTTTTGATTTGAAGTAATTTTTTGCACAGTTTCTGTATTAATTTTTACAAATGTTTTTGTTTTAGTTATATTGTCTTCTTTGTAAGTATGACTAAAAGCTGAATGAAGAACATTATCCATGTTTTTATCAACTAAATCTTTAGCAACCAGTTTTATTTTAGCATTACATTTATCACAAACATGAATACCAGAATCACTTGAAGAAACTGTCCTATCTAATGTTTCAACAGTATTAATTCCAATGGAATGAAAGACAGGAAACTTTTCTTCTCCAACAGCAACATCTGTAAGTTTTACATTTTGACAACGATCACATAAGACATCATATAAATTTTGATCACCGACACCTATAGTTTCCATTTGTCGTAACTCACATCTATTACAAAATGTATCATGAATGGAACAGCTTCCACAACTAGCATCAATTGTCTGAATATTATCAGTTTGTACACTTTTGTTAATAATCTTTTTCTCTTCAAAACTATGTTTCTGAAAACGACTTGGAAGAGTTTGGCTAGATTCCTGTTTAATCTCTTCAGGACTTTTAACTGGTATGTTAACTTGAATTCCAATAGGTTGAGTTTCAATATTTATAGAAGTTGCTGAATCTTTTGTATTTGAAATAGTTTGAATTCTGACATTAGCAAGTAATGGTCGGGGTACCCCAGTTCCTTTGTCTTTCATTTGTTTACGTTTCTGCTGTAGCAAGAGTAATGCATCAATATCGTTTGAAGAAAGTTCTGTTTCTATATCTACAGACTCTGAAAGTATTTTGTCAGTAATAGATCCAACAGTAAGTAATTTAGGATTATCTGTAGAAACATTAGAATGTTTTAATATAACACGATCAGTATTCACTCCAGATGACTTGAAACATGTATCGATTAATTTTGGATTAGTTCCAATGCTTTTATATTTTATTGCGGCTTTTTCTTCACATTTTGTACAAGGAAGAGGAAATGGAAGTATTGAAATTTGTTCACCTTTATTAGATGTTAATTTTAGACTTTTGGAAGTTTCAACAATGGGATCAGTTAAAACAGCTTTATCTTCAGTTTTCAATGTTTTGATTTGTTTTGATAAAATTCTTTTTTGTAAAAATTTATTACTCTCACCATCTGATTCACTTCCTGCAAATTCAGATGATGAAAGTGAGTCTAATAAAATATCACTTCTAATTGTAGATGTTCCACATTTTACACACATTTTATTAGGATTTGTAGATATTTTTTCATCACCAATACCAACAGACCTTTGTCTTTCAGCAACATGACCTACCCCAATGTCTCTTGTGAGAACAGCACAAGATGTTCCAACATTTCTAAGTTCCTTCACTGAACAAATGCTATCATTATCACTATTCACAAATTTCTCTATGCTATCATAGATTCTCTTATGAGAATGGAAATCTTTTAGATCAATAACATTATGCTTTTCTAAGGGTTCATCAAGACTATATGTTAGGTGTCCTGTGCTTGAATACATTGGAACTTCACTCCTGCCCAAAGATGTTCCTGATAAGGTTCGCTTTCTAAATCGTGGTAAGGTTGCAGCATATGATAAACTGTCATCATTTCCTTTTATGTCATTTTCTCCTTTGTTGATAGATTTTTGTTCTAAATTTTGAGATTTATTTTTTAACTGTAATAATAGTAATCGTTTTTCTTCATTTAATACAGAGAGTTTTACCTAAATAAAAAAATATGTATAGTAATCATCCATAAAAAGATTTGTAAACAAAATATATAAATTATCAACTTAATTAATAAAAATCTCAATTTTAAAATGTTTTTAACATTTTTAGGCCATTTGCTTCTAAAAACTGCTTTCAATTATTTATTGTTATTATGTCTTTGTTCAATATAAGTTATTAATGTTTCTCTGTGTGCAGAAAACTTAATAATTTTCTCATTAAAAAGTAAAGAAATAAACAAGTGATATTTTATTTAAATCTAAATACAATGGCAGATCCAGAAAAATCAACAAGAGAAGCACCATAATAAAAATATAATTATATTTAGAAGGATGCAAAATAAGAATATTTGCATGCATAACAAAAGAAGTCACAATCAGCCTTAATATACTCACAAATACTTTGTATATATATATATATATATATAT
>NW_019384362.1:351344-441893 GCF_000671375.1 Centruroides sculpturatus | reverse complement strand
AAAAATACAGACATAAAATACCAAACATACACAATGTGTTTAGCAAATACATTAAATTAAGAATTTCTGCCCTTAAGTAAGTTGCCGCTGTCCATCGTTCTTGACTTTATAATATACTTGCTCGCCAGGCTGCCGATACTTTGCTTGAATCTCGGAAGTTGATAGCTAATCCTTTTTGGCTTGCTTTGCAGATATGCCAGGCTTCAGCGTACTGGAGGTGCTTTTTGTTGCGAACTATTTGTATCAATCTGGCTTGATCCCATTCAGCTTTGACCTCTTGCGGGTCAGCTAAGACGTAAGCTGCCAGCGCTGTGCATGGTTGTTCGCTTCTTATGTTTCTCTGGTGTTCTGCCATCCTTTCTTTGAGGGATCTTCCGGTAGCTCCGATGTAGAACATCATATTCTGCCTCCGCGTGTCTGTAACGGGGATTCTGTAGACCCCTGGAAGAGCGTTCTTGTCTACGCTATCTTTATCTGCCCTTAGCAATTGATAAATAGTAGGATTCCTTTTGTATATTATTCTCTTCTTCGTAGCTGCTCCTATCCGCCTATAAACACTGCTCAGTGAGGCCTTATATTCCATCATTGTGAACTCTTCTGTATTTTGTATGTTTTGCACCTTGCTACGTGTCTTACTTTGGTTGGTAATAGCTTTAATATTAACCCCATACCTCTTAGCCATTTTACTGATATAACACAGCTCTTCGTTTCTGTCTTGGGTACTGCTGCAGTGTGAGTAAGCTTAGCTGACCCGCAAGAGGTCAAAGCTGAATGGGACCAAGCCAGATTGATACAAATAGTTCGCGACAAAAAGCACCTCCGGTACGCTGAAGCCTGGCATATCTGCAAAGCAAGCCAAAAAGGATTAGCTATCAACTTCCGAGATTCAAGCAAAGTATCGGCAGCCTGGCGAGCAAGTATATTATAAAGTCAAGAACGATGGACAGCGACAACTTACTTAAGGGCAGAAATTCTTAATTNTAACAAAAGAAGTCACAATCAGCCTTAATATACTCACAAATACTTTATATATATATATATATATATATATTATACAATCTCCAGCAAGTGGCATTAAAAATGTAATACAGTGGAACCTCGGATAATGAGCAAATCAAATTTTTTAAAAATGACTGCATAACGAGTGATGCAGTGATGAGGAGAGGGAAGTCCCAGATTGTGTGCATGCTCCGTCATGCTATTATCTGTGATTTTTTTTTTGTTTTCTGCAATTTCAGGTTGGTTCATTTTGTGCTAGAAGAAATGATGATAATGATTCACACTCCTTAACAATGTATATTGTATAATTTTCTTTGAATAAATGTTATACATAAAATACCATATTTACTCGCGTATAAGACAAGGTGCGACTTTAAACGAAATAAAATTAGAATTGGATTAATAAATCTAATTTTCTTTATTTTGATCTTTACTCACAAATAAATTATCATCAAATGCACGTATTAAGGCAAACAACCATGTTTTCTTGACGCTATCACCTTTCGTCTACTTGGACTCTCCCTCTGAAGCTTTGTTACAATTCTCTTTTTCACTCTTACTCCACAAAGCATCATTCTCCGATCTGTTGAGTGAATTTAAAATGTAGTATTTCCTGAGTGACTGCTATCAGCTTTGAAGATTACTTTTCCATGCACCTGATACCCACATAGCAAAACCAAAAGATTATAATGCATGTGACAGCAAAAAGTTTATTTTTAATACTAACTCTTTTTCTGTTACATTATTATTATTTTCTTTGATTTCAATTTTTTGATTTGAAGTAATTTTTTGCACAGTTTCTGTATTAATTTTTACAAATGTTTTTGTTTTAGTTATATTGTCTTCTTTGTAAGTATGACTAAAAGCTGAATGAAGAACATTATCCATGTTTTTATCAACTAAATCTTTAGCAACCAGTTTTATTTTAGCATTACATTTATCACAAACATGAATACCAGAATCACTTGAAGAAACTGTCCTATCTAATGTTTCAACAGTATTAATTCCAATGGAATGAAAGACAGGAAACTTTTCTTCTCCAACAGCAACATCTGTAAGTTTTACATTTTGACAACGATCACATAAGACATCATATAAATTTTGATCACCGACACCTATAGTTTCCATTTGTCGTAACTCACATCTATTACAAAATGTATCATGAATGGAACAGCTTCCACAACTAGCATCAATTGTCTGAATATTATCAGTTTGTACACTTTTGTTAATAATCTTTTTCTCTTCAAAACTATGTTTCTGAAAACGACTTGGAAGAGTTTGGCTAGATTCCTGTTTAATCTCTTCAGGACTTTTAACTGGTATGTTAACTTGAATTCCAATAGGTTGAGTTTCAATATTTATAGAAGTTGCTGAATCTTTTGTATTTGAAATAGTTTGAATTCTGACATTAGCAAGTAATGGTCGGGGTACCCCAGTTCCTTTGTCTTTCATTTGTTTACGTTTCTGCTGTAGCAAGAGTAATGCATCAATATCGTTTGAAGAAAGTTCTGTTTCTATATCTACAGACTCTGAAAGTATTTTGTCAGTAATAGATCCAACAGTAAGTAATTTAGGATTATCTGTAGAAACATTAGAATGTTTTAATATAACACGATCAGTATTCACTCCAGATGACTTGAAACATGTATCGATTAATTTTGGATTAGTTCCAATGCTTTTATATTTTATTGCGGCTTTTTCTTCACATTTTGTACAAGGAAGAGGAAATGGAAGTATTGAAATTTGTTCACCTTTATTAGATGTTAATTTTAGACTTTTGGAAGTTTCAACAATGGGATCAGTTAAAACAGCTTTATCTTCAGTTTTCAATGTTTTGATTTGTTTTGATAAAATTCTTTTTTGTAAAAATTTATTACTCTCACCATCTGATTCACTTCCTGCAAATTCAGATGATGAAAGTGAGTCTAATAAAATATCACTTCTAATTGTAGATGTTCCACATTTTACACACATTTTATTAGGATTTGTAGATATTTTTTCATCACCAATACCAACAGACCTTTGTCTTTCAGCAACATGACCTACCCCAATGTCTCTTGTGAGAACAGCACAAGATGTTCCAACATTTCTAAGTTCCTTCACTGAACAAATGCTATCATTATCACTATTCACAAATTTCTCTATGCTATCATAGATTCTCTTATGAGAATGGAAATCTTTTAGATCAATAACATTATGCTTTTCTAAGGGTTCATCAAGACTATATGTTAGGTGTCCTGTGCTTGAATACATTGGAACTTCACTCCTGCCCAAAGATGTTCCTGATAAGGTTCGCTTTCTAAATCGTGGTAAGGTTGCAGCATATGATAAACTGTCATCATTTCCTTTTATGTCATTTTCTCCTTTGTTGATAGATTTTTGTTCTAAATTTTGGGATTTATTTTTTAACTGTAATAATAGTAATCGTTTTTCTTCATTTAATACAGAGAGTTTTACCTAAATAAAAAAATATGTATAGTAATCATCCATAAAAAGATTTGTAAACAAAATATATAAATTATCAACTTAATTAATAAAAATCTCAATTTTAAAATGTTTTTAACATTTTTAGGCCATTTGCTTCTAAAAACTGCTTTCAATTATTTATTGTTATTATGTCTTTGTTCAATATAAGTTATTAATGTTTCTCTGTGTGCAGAAAACTTAATAATTTTCTCATTAAAAAGTAAAGAAATAAACAAGTGATATTTTATTTAAATCTAAATACAATGGCAGATCCAGAAAAATCAACAAGAGAAGCACCATAATAAAAATATAATTATATTTAGAAGGATGCNACACGTAGCAAGGTGCGAAACGTACAAAATACAGAAGAGTTCACAATGATGGAATATAAGGCCTCACTGAGCAGTGTCTATAGGCGGATAGGAGCAGCTACGAAGAAGAGAATAATATACAAAAGGAATCCTACTATTTATCAATTGCTAAGGGCAGATAAAGATAGCGTAGACAAGAACGCTCTTCCAGGGGTCTACAGAATCCCCGTTACAGACACGCGGAGGCAGAATATGATGTTCTACATCGGAGCTACCGGAAGATCCCTCAAAGAAAGGATGGCAGAACACCAGAGAAACATAAGAAGCGAACAACCGTGCACAGCGCTGGCGACTTACGTCTTAGCTGACCCTCAAGAGGTCAAAGCTGAATGGGACCAAGCCAGATTGATACAAATAGTTCGCGACAAAAAGCACCTCCGGTATGCTGAAGCCTGGCATATCTGCAAAGCAAGCCAAAAAGGATTAGCTATCAACTTCCGAGATTCAAGCAAAGTATCGGCAGCCTGGCGAGCAAGTATATTATAAAGTCAAGAACGATGGACAGCGGCAACTTACTTAAGGGCAAAAATTCTTAATTTAATGTATTTGCTAAACACATTGTGTATGTTTGGTATTTTATGTCTGTATTTTTATTTTTATCTTTATTTTATATCCGGAACGTCATATTTTTAACGTTCTAATAGCTAATGTATTTATATAATGACAACCGTTATATAGAGATGGCGTTATTCCAGTAGAATATTATTTTTAAAAAACGTTCCAAAACGCTTGTATCGTTAATTCAAGTTCGGAGTTCGATTTTTTCTGTTTTTCTTGAGAAAGGTCATAGAATATGACCGAAAACGTTAAATTTAATAAATACGGCTGCATGTTTAAAGGTTTTCTTGAGCGTGTTTTAGTTAGTTAGAAATTGCAGTCTAGGATGAGTTGTTTATTTTTAATGATTCAGAATGCACAAATATTCATTGCTAAGTGACCAGATATTTTTGGATCATCTCTTTAAAAGCAACATTCACCTTGACTTCAATAGTGCACTGCTATAATGGTAGCATGAACTATACACAGTTCGCAAAAATGCAAAGGATCCTTCACTCATGTGTATAGGACAACCTAGGATTTTGAAGCAGTGAAAAATGAATAAAAACTTTGTCATATATGCAAGTAAATATGGTATTTGAGTATTTTTTCAGCATGGAACGCATTATCATATTTTTCATTAATTTCTATGGGAAAAATTGTTTTGCTTAATGAGTGCTTCACATTATGAGTAAGGTTCTGGAACAAATTATGCTCGTTAAGCGAGGTTCCACTGTAGTGTGTTTAACCAAAGAGATTATGACTATATGAGATTTTTATCTTAATTGTTTAGAATGAGTTAATTTGTAAATATATGGTATGTAGTTAGCCAAATACCTTCATTTTATATCGGTGATGCAATTTTCATGTCTTATGATATTGTATATAGTCAAAAATCTAAAAGAATTTTAATGCTGTAATAAATTTGCATGAACAGTTTGCCATAAGGAATTGCCTTCACAGCCTCATCAATACTGTTAATGAGCACTTTTCATAAGTAAATGTTATTTCACATTGCATTTTTTTAAACTTAAATGTGATGTTCTGACAGGGTGGATAAATTTCTTCAAGTATTCTAATACACTCCTGCAACTATAATTTATTTTCAGAGTTTGGTATAGAAGACTTCTTTGCAATTTCTTCATCCCTAATACGCCAGTAAGACTGTACATGACCATGTTAGGCATCTGATTTGAACCTCTTGTAGTAACATTATCTAAACAACAATGCATCAGTCAGTTTAACAAAGTGACACTAATGTTAAAAAAAAAAACTAGATGACACACTATACTCATCATGGCATATTGACATAAGATCAAGTAATGTATCTTCCAGGATGACTGTTTTATCTGCCAACCTTATTCTAATAATCATGGAACAAGTTCATGTCATGAAATTATTTCTTGATTATTGGAATTGGGTTGGCAGATATGTTTTTGTAATATTCTGCATTCACAGATTCATTTATAAAGCAAAGTCTGCTGACACCATTAATTATATGCATCCCCACACCCTCCGACTTACTGGAAATTTTAACAGGAATTGCTTGATGCAGACAGTGTAGGCCTAAAACCATGATTATGCAGATGGGAGAAATGCAACAGGAGAGGAAAAACCAAGGTCACATGTCAACAGGAGTATTCGCCTTGTTTTCCCTCTAGTTGCATTCATGCAAAAGTGAGAAGGAAAAGTTAAATAAAAAGGAGAGAAATATTAGACTTTATTTCATTGTAAAACTCATTAAAGCAACACTGATCAGGAGAGAGAAACTGGTGCATTTTTTGTACATAACACACATGATTTTGGATTAATCCATCTTTAATTATTATTAATGATGCAACAAATATTTGGTTACTATTCGGTATTCGGCTGAACACCTAAAGACAGGAGTAAGAAATAGCTAAAATAATTAATTTACTATGTTTTTGTAACTTTTATTAATGCTGAACATACATTTTAAGTTTGAGAAAGAGCAATTTTTTGCTTGTTTATGTAAAAGATCAAAGGAAAAGTAATATAACTAACAAGAGGACCTTACAGGCTCGGAAATTCAGTTCGGGATGAGACTTTGCAGGTTAGTAGTATACCTCAAGGGTGTCCACCCAGAAGAATTGTAAAGCGCACTAGCCAGAAGATTCCGAGAAAAAGGGCTCTAAAATTTTAAGCACAGCTCATATACTGGTCGATTTTACACTATGGCAACACAGCGAAATGGCCGCGTCTGTAGCGAACTCACTTGCTATGCAGGTGATCCAGGTTCCATCCTACCTTTGGCTAACCTTTTTTTTAATTGATAATATTTTTAGATCATAAAAGTTAATGATCTAAAAATATTATCAATTAATTAAAAAAAAGGTTAGCCAAAGGTAGGATGGAACCTGGACCACCTGCATAGCAAGTGAGTTCACTACAGACTCGGCCATTTCGCTGTGTTGCCATAGTGTAAAATCGACCAGTATATGAGCTGTGCTTAAAACTTTTGAGCCCTTTTTCTCGGAATCTNGTGCGAAGTTGTAAATGGTGGTGTTAAAGATGGTCCATCATTTTGAGATTGTGGAGATAAACGAATATTACTCAAGTGTGCATCTGTTGTATCAATACTAATACCAATTTTTAGTGGTGTTAGTGGTGATTTATGAGAGTCATGTGAATGGCAAGTTTGATATGCCTTCCATTTTTCATTATAGTTGAGTGAATTATCAAGTTTCTGAAAGTAAAATTAAAATAATATAAATTCAAATAATAAACCAGTATATGAGCTGTGCTTAAAACTTTTGAGCCCTTTTTCTCGGAATCTTCTGGCTAGTGCGCTTTACAATTCTTCTGGGTGGACACCCTTGAGGTATACTACTAACCTGCAAAGTCTCATTCCGAACTGAATTTCCGAGACCGTAAGGTCCCCTTGTAAATAATTTTAAAGAGATCAACAAAAGGTAACAAATCAAATGAAAACTACCTACTTATTATATAGTTTAGTCATCTATACACTCGTATATAAAAGAACAAGTCCTGATAGGATAATTAATGCAGAGCCTACTGGTGCTAGAAACTTTGAGGGTTTGTTCCTTTTGTAAATTTTTAAGTGTAGGTGTGCTAAGAAAAGATTTTACGAAATTCAACTCTAAAGGGGTGAAAAGTGTAAAAAATTTGTATGAATATTTTTACTGAGTGAGCACATTAATTATTATGACCTAAGTTTCAATCTAATGATCTGTAAAGCATTTTTATGAAATCATCCCTTATTATAAACTTGAAAATTAAATTAAGTTTTTTGTTTCATTGTAGAAAATTATTTATCATAACTGAAGTTCCAGACAGCTTGGTAGCCTGAACAGCCCCAGGCTTTTGCCCATGCACGCTAAGTGACTTTCGTTACAAGCATTTACCTTTCTGAAATCTATGACAACAATTATTTGGCATTGACAGCAGCGAATTTCGCGCCAATAAGCTGCCTCAACTTGTTCGATTACGTTATCAACTCAATTTCATATTTAATTTCACATTTTCACTGCGCAGTCCTTCTCTGTTCTTTTTCTGTTATTTACACGTGTAGGTCATTTCATTGTTATCCACATTTGATATCATCACTTATCACATACTGCCATGACGCTCATGTATGTTCACTATAACTGTCAAGAATTAACGCGATTGGCGAAGCATAGTGACAGTGAGCCAATAGAGAGCAGGATGTGCGATCCTTGCCATAATGCGGTTTGCGCACCAATTTTCATACGTGCGTTAATCAAGCCGAATAGTTTGGCTGAACATTCAGTATTCAGCCTGAGGCCAAATATACTATTCATTGCATCACTAATTATTATAGATCTGATTGCATAAATGCAGACTAATATACAGTTTGCCAACACAAAAAACAGGGAAAAACAGGTGAATGAGAACTTTTGGGATCAGAATTCACACACATGAAGAAAATAGAGTTCATAACAGATTCCACATGTTTTTTAGATCAGAAAAACCTGTCTGTGAAATGTGAATCTAAAAGCCAACATTGTGCAGTTTGTGCACTTGTTTTTATACCTGTGCAATGATTACAACACAGTATGTTCTTGCAGGTTGAGATGCTTTAAGTTAAGAATGCTACAGTAGACTTGGTCAGCCAATGAAAAGCAATCTTTTTACTACAGATCTGCAAGGAACAATAATTTTAAAAATTGCATTACAGTCGACCCCCCTATAATTACGGTCCCTATAATTACGATTCCTATAAAACTACGAAAAAATTGTGACCGGTATCCGTAAAAAACAGTAAAAACACCCCCTATAATTACCTCAAACGTCATCAGGCAGCCGAACTACTTTCCCGCCGTCCGTAGTGCCAACTACGGAGAAATTTCTATCGTCTGGACAGTATTATATAAATTAGGTACTGTACATATAATTATATATTAATTATATATAAATTATGTACTGTATATATAAATATATATTAACTTAATTTATTGTAACTTTATTATAATTATATATATTTTTTCCACCGCGTGGCGTTACGCTACGGAGATTTTACGCTAACTATCGTCTGTACAGTATGTAAATTAGGTACCGTAAGTCTAATACAGTACTGTAATTTTATACATTTCTTGTGAAAGAAACATTTCTTATTCAACGGCGATAAAAATTATTTATATTAATGATGTCTCTGAAGTTTAACGAAGTTTTCGCAGAAAAATAAGTCATCAGAAAACTTTCGTCATTGCTAATGCTTGTTTTTGTCGCGGAGGGACGCTCCACAACAAAAACAAGCATCACTCGGTGCACACTCTGTTAGTAATCCTACAATTTTTTGTTTATAGCATAGTTTATACGGATTATTTCCAAAAAATATATACGTAATTTGGAAATGTTGAGTCGGATTAGTCTAGAATCGATTAATTTTATGGAAGAAAACCTTTCAATCAGCCGTAGTCCGTAACCTTTACACGTGTCGGGCTGTGATTGGAACGACTCGTAAGAAATCGGATTCCTAAAAATGGAACGTATCTATGATCTTATAGGGGGGGAGTCGACTGTACTTCAGTTTTTATTTCCATGGCCACTACCGTATTGCATTATAATTGTTACAAATTTATTAACTTTACATTATACAAAAATCAAGATATTTTGGTGTAATTAATATAGAACAACCCTTTTGTGTGTAAATCATAGCTCTCTTAGCATTCATTGAACAAAATTAATAACTATAAAAAATTTTACAAATGCTTACATATTTATGAGAATAAAAAAATTAGGAAGCATAAAATACTTTAACAAATAATGGAATGGAAATTGAATCAACTCAGAATGAAAATGTTTAAAGATGTTATACAAATTGCAGAAATAATCTTTTAGTGAAAAACAAATTTAACAAAAACATGCCTAAAAACAAAGCCATTTATACTGTACCTTATTTTTGAATTTTTCTTTAAATTTATTTTTAATGTAAAGTAATCTGTATTTTAAAATTTTTTTTATAAAAAAAAATATAAATTTAAATTTTTTGTAAAAAAAAAAAAAAAAAAGTATTCAATCTGACAATAAAAGATAAAAATTTAGGGAAAAATTATGTGAATAATTTTTGAATTTTTCTTTAAATTTATTTTTAATGTAAAGTAATCTGTATTTTAAAATTTTTTTTATAAAAAAAAATATAAATTTAAATTTTTTGTAAAAAAAAAAAAAAAAAAGTATTCAATCTGACAATAAAAGATAAAAATTTAGGGAAAAATTATGTGAATAATTTTTGAATTTTTCTTTAAATTTATTTTTAATGTAAAGTAATCTGTATTTTAAAATTTTTTTTATAAAAAAAAATATAAAATAATAATTCTATATTTATTGCATTCCCAATTGTTAATTTATATCATCATCATCATCTTACTTGTAAAACAGGTACTGCTTTTGCTTGCTCTTCAAGTTCCTTCATGCGCTGTAGACTGGTGGCCACTTGAGATCGTATGGTAGACAATACATTTGTATTTATGCCAACATAACCTGGTGGTAAGCCACTTTGGATAACACTAGCTGAATTCAATGCAGCCATAGTATCTGCTATTTGCTGTGATCCACATGTGCACTATAAAAATTAAAAAACTATAAACAAATTATTATAGTAATCTATTAGGCTAAAGTTTAATTAGTAATTACATTATTAAATATCATAAAATTAATAATTATTTTTTAATTAAAATTTAGTAAAAGCAGTATAAAGAAAACCTTAGAAGAATTGTTGGAATGATGAAAATGATTATTAAATTCTGTAGATGTGGAAGACAAAGACGTGTTGGATCCACTTCGAGAGTGCGAAGTTGTAAATGGTGGTGTTAAAGATGGTCCATCATTTTGAGATTGTGGAGATAAACGAATATTACTCAAGTGTGCATCTGTTGTATCAATACTAATACCAATTTTTAGTGGTGTTAGTGGTGATTTATGAGAGTCATGTGAATGACAAGTTTGATATGCCTTCCATTTTTCATTATAGTTGAGTGAATTATCAAGTTTCTGAAAGTAAAATTAAAATAATATAAATTCAAATAATAAAACAAAAATATACTGAACTAGATAACAAAACCATGCTTTGTGACCACTGACCAACTCCAAATGGTAATTTTCGTACAGTATTTACTTTGACAACAAACACTGATTTTGGTTTGATATATTAGTTATCATATTGCAGTAACTCTTAAGATTATCATTGTATAAACAACTCTACTTCTTTTAGTAGAAAACAATTTTTTCAGATGTTAGGAGATTGTTGCAGCTTTCATTAATGCATTCTCCAGGATTTTTAACATTAGTGTCATCCACTGTCAGGAGATTGTATACATATTAATCAAGCCTTGTGTTGACAGATAAAACATTAAGGAAATTATTGTCATTGATGTAAGAATAAAGAATGTATTATCTTTCCATCTAGTCATTTTCCCAGTGTACTGTACATTGTATGGTTCATAAAAATTCATCTCCAGTCTTTTCAATCATTCTGAACTTTTAAAACACACATTTAAATGTAGTTGAGAATTATATGTAAATGATATTATAATAGATATATATTCAAGAATAATCTGAAATAATTTCAAACCTGTAGAAAGTTTTGATATATGCTATTTAATACAGCATTATTACATGTAGGAGAGATGACCATATCTGTTTCTTTGATTAATACAATAAGTATTAAAAAATATTTTATCATATGAAATGTTGAAGTTTTTTCTAAAATATATGCACTTTTATGGATTTATATTAGTGTTGAAATCCTGTAGCATTTGTTAACAAATAATTGCCACCGTAGTAAACAATAAAACACTATTTGTATACTTGCAATTACTGTTTTTTAAAATATCACATATTATTGCATACTATTATTATTATTATACTAGAATTATCAAATTAATTCTAAAATCATGGAATAATAATTTTTGTAGTTATTACTGCTCTAGAATTAAGTCAGAATATGTTTCATTAACCATAATTACACTTAATGATCACCACCACATATAAAAATGTATATTTATCAAGTGCTTGATTTAAATTAGGCATTATAATCTTCATTGTGAAACTTATAATGAAATGCAGCATGAATTTTTCAGATAACCTATGTAATTCAAATTTGAATATTAGCTACTTAAACACACAATATATTAATGAAAAATTTTTATAATTTTTTTTATTTGTTTAATTAAAAATTATTTAATAAATATAAAATTCTTGTTCGGATGTATTTTTGATTTATACAGATTGTCAATGAATATACTTGTTATTTTGGTCAGTAATTTTCATATTTCCATTAAGTGCATCATACTAAATATGAATAAATAAATTTATTTAATGTGAAAAATATTAGTTTATTATTAAAGATTTAGTAACTTCACTTTAAAATGTACTTACAAGTAATGAAGAATCACCAGTTTTATTGCGAAACCTATTTGCTAGGTGACTGCGGATTCCCATAGAGATTTCAGGAGACTTTCGATGCTTGTGATGTTCTTTGCATAAATGATGTTTAGCATTATGATGATAAGTACCATTATATAATTCTTCACAATAAGTAACAAAATCTAAATCAATATGATATCCATAGGGACAACAGTTACATTGAGCACCACCTCTTATTGTTGACTGGGGTAGAGCCGCTTTAGCATTTTGATTACCTGAAAAAAATTTTTACTTCACTTTGTTACAAATTAGTTAAAATATCCACAGTTTCAGATCATTATTGTATTATGTATTATGTTAAATTTTATTAATCAATTTCAAATAATTAAATCTTTCAAGAAATTAATTTTAAATATCAACTGATATCCTTGATGATCTTTTATCCTTCAATAACCAGAAAGTCCTTGATCAGACAATTGAAAATCTAGCCTTAACTGCAGTATCAGAGCCTACACATTTAATATAGGCAAGCAAGGTTTTTATTTACTGGTCTTATAAATGAACAAATGATTACAGCAAAATAATCTATAAAGATCTGTCACACAACTGTTATAAATATTTTATGCAAATTTTTTCAATTTCAAATTTATTTTATAGTGTGAAAGTAGACAATATAGAGCAAATACTGTATCTATTTACATAAAATTTTGTTAAAAACTTTAGTAAGTTTTTTTGTTTTAAAAAAAATTTATTTTGTGTTTTCTAATATATTTGTTAACTCATAAAATTTTGATTATTTGACTGCCAAGTGAAGGACATAATAACTGAATATTCAGTAATCAACCAAATCATTATTTGCTGCTTCCTTATTAAGATTTGGCTACTAGATATTAATTTCACGTTTTTACCTAGAAATGTTATCTGGATAGAATTTGAAAATCTGCAAAATGCCCTGATTTCACCTTTTGATGATGATAATTATTGGTCACATTCAGCAGACCCAATATTTTTAATAGAACATAGGTATGGTGGTACTAACTACGAGGGCTGTTCGGTAAGTTCACGGCCTTGCCTATATGCGGCGTTGCGATCAATTTAATTTTTGGCGGGAATAATTCAGCCATCTTTGCTAAAGAGACGATACCAATTTCCGCTTGATTTGTCAAAAAGTTTTGCCATGACAGCTTAGCAGATAGTCAGTGTGTACTGTACATGCTTTGTCAAAAATGGAGAAGACGGAGACTCGTGCGGTCATAAAATACCTGACGAAAAAAGGGTTGACCCCATCTCAAATCAAAGCCGACATGGATGAAGTTTTAGGAGAGTCTGCTCCTTCGTACACCACTGTGAAAAAATGGACAGCCCTTTTTAAATCTGGCAGAGAAAGTGTGGAAGATGACCCTTGCAGTGGATGGCCGTCAACTGCTGTCACTGAAGAAAACATCGACAAAGTTCACGATTTGGTATTAGCAGATCGCCGTTTGAAAACGCGTGAGATAGCTGAGACAACAGGCATCTCTGTCGACCGAGTGCACCACATTATGACGAAGGTCTCAGCAAGGTGGGTGCCGCATCTGCTGACCGCCGAGCAAAAACATGTTCGCACTTTGATGTCAAAGGAGTGTTTGGACTTCTACCAGAAAAACCCACAGGATTTCTTGCGTCGGTTTGTGACTACTGAAGAAACGTGGATCCATTATTACACTCCTGAAACAAAAGAACAGTCGAAGCAATGGAAACACCACAGTTCGCCACCACCAAAGAAGGCAAAGACAGTTCCATCAGCGGGTAAAGTGATGGCCTCGGTTTTTTTGGGATGCTAAAGGCATCATCTTTATTGACTACCTAGAAAGAGGAAAGACCATTAATGTTGTCTATTACTGTGAACTTTTGGAAAAACTGAAGAAAGAAATCGAAGAAAAGAGGCCACACTTGAAGAAGAAAAAAGTTCTGTTCCACCACGATAATGCACCTGCACATTTCGCCAGAATCACTGAACAAAAGATAAACGAACTTCGCTTTCAATTAGTTCCACATCCACCGTACTCACCTGATTTGGCCCCCAGTGACTTCCACCTTTTTCCAAACCTAAAAAAATTCTTGGCTGGAAAGAGATTCCACTCAAATGACGAAGTCATCTCTGAAGTGAACGAGTATTTTGCACACCTTGACAAATCGACCTATTGTGATGGCATAAAAAAGCTAGATCATTGCTGGAATAAGTGCATTGCTAACAGAGGAGATTACTTTGAAAAATAAAAAAGTTTTAATATTATTTTGTTTGTTTTTCTATGTGAGGCTGCAAACTTTCCGAACAGCCCTCGTATTACACAGGATGATTCAGGACCTCTGTGGCATGATATATATCACAGTGGTCCTAATCAACCAGTATAATGGCAATGAATCTGCTGAACATCAAATTATAAGTTGATGCAAGTGGTTGGCAGTGCTACAGTAGTTTCTGTCTTTTCCACAAACTTAGACATTTAACAAATGAACATTAAATTAATTTAACAAAATTTTGCTTTACAAAATGATTTTGCATGCATCAGTTTTTAGTTGCTAATAATTGTGTATAGATGGATTAATACTGATGTGTAATGTCAACCAGTGGCCTGTGGTAGCATTGTATGCAGTCAGTATCACTCAATCTAATTTACAAGAAATATGATTTCTCTCTTTTTTTTTATTAATAATAATACAAGAATGATAATTGCCATTGTTCTTATTATTTCAATTTACACTCCGAAGTGCAGTGGTATAATCAAAAGCAGCCCTCTACTTTATACACAGATGTGAAAACCCTGCTATAATGAATACTTTCATATATGTAAATAGTATGCACTTTCCTTATTATGTTGGTGCAGCAATCTTTGATCAGTTATGATTTGATTTAATCTACCCAAAGGTACAGTAAATGAAATACACTAAACCCTCAATGTTCACGAATACCAATGGTCAGAAATTCAATCATTCATTTCTGCCCATTGGTTGAAACCTTTTACAAAAGTTTCGACCAATCAGGAAATGGAATAATACTCAGTTCTAATTATTCACAAACATGGGGATCAATGTATTCTACTAAATGTGATGTCAATATATTCAACAGATTCTGAACTAGTAATTCTGTAGATGACATATAGTAGAAAAATACTCAACTATTCTGGAACTGTTGAATTCTTTGAACATGGTCATTGTAATTTGTAGAGTTTTTAGATTACAATTTCTTGTTGTAGTAAACTATAGTTATTGCAGGCTTTGTCTTTTTTTGAACCAACTCACTCTTCTTTTACATCTAATATCTATTTTATTTTAATAATCATTTCAAAATTCATGCTAAAATGGACATGATGATAATATATTTAAAAAAACTCTCATACATCTATTGATTCAAACAAAACTTAAAGCATATACACTAATACCCTGAACTTACGCAATAGATGGGACTGAGCAATAACCGCTTAAGTCGAATTCACGTAAGTCGAGGTATAATTTCGCAATTTGTGTAAAATTCAAGTCAGATGTATGTAAGCTAATAAATGTTCTCATTAATCTTATCTCGTCTTTTGATTTGTTCACAGTTATAAGAAACCACCACACAGATATAACAAACACAAAAATAAATAACACAAAATAAATTGTAACTGTGTGTCAATTCTGTGTGACATGTCCAAACATGTAAGCTGAACAATAGTGAGAGGGGAGTGAGTAATCGAGAGTTGCGTGGCACTCAAACAAAAGATGAATCGACAAGACTCGAAAATCGCGTAACTCTGGGTTTGCGTAAGTTGAGATATTACTGTATATTTTTTAGGTTTCCATTTAAATTATAAATGCTAAGAAGGATCTAGAAGAAACAAAAAACATTGTTTGAATATTTAAGTAGTTTAAACAATACATCATTGTATACCAAAAGGTTTGTTTCTCTGCTTTTTAAATAAACAAGATAACAAATTCATTAATGAAAAGTTAAATAGTGAATTGAGAAAGAACTATATTGTTCATCAAATATGATAAAAGATTTTCTGAAATTATAATATTTCACAAAATAAATAAAAGTAAAATAATTATAAATAAGTATTTTTCAAGTCAAGATAGATAGAATTCTCTCCAACCATTGTGGATGTCAGAAATGTAAAAACAAGAAAGTCATTAATAAATAATAATAACAGAAAATGCATTGCAGATGTTAAGAATTTAAGATTAATTTAATAATAATATGCAGCCTATTCAAATATTTTAAAGTAATAAGAGATATATTGTTTATCTGAAATTTACATCTTAAACAAGTGAAACATTAATTAAAGATTCTACTGTTATTTCCTTTTGCATATCTGCATACATAATTCATATGTTTTTATTTATTTGATTATATACAAAAATTATAAGATGACTGTTGTAGCATTTGAAACAAAAAAAAATTTAAATTTTTAAAAATTCATATGCCAGAGGAAGCATCTCCTAGAAGTCTCATTCTCCCCTCCTCAAAAACATAACTTGTTATTTTTGCATCTTTTAAGACAATGGTTCTTATCTTGTACCTTCAAAGATTTCTTTGAATAAAAATTATACTTGCAATCTCAAAAATTCCTTCATTTCTACTGTCATTTTTAATTCTTTAAAAGATCTAAACGATTGTAACAAGGAAGGAAATTTTATTATTATTATTATTAAAAATACACTTATTAATTTCTGAATTAGTTATGCTACATTACAATTGAATTTATAAATAGAATAAAACTTCTAGGATTTGTTTGTTTCTTTTAAAAATTATTATATTACATTATTGCCAAATAATTCATCAATTTTTACAACTTATGGCAAATTTAACTTTAGGAACTTACCAAATATTAAATTTTCAATTGTTCCTACTCCTCGTTCTTCTTCTATAAATCCTTCTCTAATAGTAACAGTTTTGATACTATTGTCATCTTTCTTTTTTGCTGCCATGTTAACAACATTTACAAATGTTTTATTACATTCTATAAAGTAAAAGATATTATTATTTCCATCAAAATAAAATTTATGAATAAAATATGAAAATTTCATCATCATATATCATGTAGGCCTATTCAATTTAAACTAGAATAAATAAAACAAAAAAACAATTTTAATCACAAACTTGATAAGGAAATTCCCCAAACATAAATTCAATTTAATTCAAATTGTTTTTCTTAAGTAAAAACTTCTTACAAAACTCAACTAGTTTGGTGTTAGATTCCATTATCAGGAGTTAACAAGAAGAGAGAAGATTGTGAGATGAAAACATATTTAGAGTTTTCTAAAAAGATTTTGAATAGACTAATCTGAATCATTAATAAACCAAAAATATATTATTATTAATGAAAACACTGGACATTTTTTAATATTTAAATGAAAATAACAATAGACAGTAGCATTATCTTTGTTCTATTTTATAAAAGTAACTAACACTTTTAACATTTTTATATAAAAATAATTCAGAAAGTAGAAATAAAATTTTTAAGATAGAATTTTAATATTTAATGTAACAACTTGTTTGCAATTTATAAAAAAATTAAAATATTCATGCACATCCTAGAATAATTGTGGAATATTCTACAAAAATATTGTAGAATAAATCAATACATCATCATATTGATATAAATTATTAGAATACATTCACTAGATATTTTATTATATTTGTCTTTATACAACTTTTAATTGCATAAAATAATAAAACTTTATTTATGCATACATTTTATTTTTCTTTTAATCTTGTTATGATACAAACAACAAACCCAGCAAAATATTACAAAAATAAACTTATATAACTACAGAAAAAATGAAATAAAAAGTTACAAGAAACTACAAAAACTAAAAATAAGTACTTCAAGTGCTTTTAAGTTATCAAGTAAACATTTAAGAAGAGAGATTAAGCATTCATATTTTCTAATCTCATGTAATTTCTTTTCTATTAAATCATTCCAAAAATATTTTTAAAAATAAAATTGACACATTTTTTTATGAGAAATTATATTGAAAAGTAGAACTATAACAATTGATTTTTAGTGTTGTTATTATTTTCACTTGAGGAAATTGAAATTTATACAAATTTAAAACTTTAAAAAGCAAGAAATTCTTATTGAAAATATTTTAAAAATTGAAGTCTACAGAAAATTTATAATTGAATGAATAAAACCAAATTTTATAAATTTTTTTCATATAAAATGTTAAAAGCATACTAGAAAGATAAAAAAATTGATTCTAATAATAAACTACGTTATCTATATAAAATTAGAAAGAGCATTAAATCATACTGATAAAGAAAGCTCTTTCATTCTCAGAAATGAAACTGATTTATTTATTATTTATATATTTTTCAGTTAATTTAAAGATAGATAAAAAAAAATCTCCTTAATGTTGAAAAAAACTTGAATGAATGAAAAACTTTTTGAACTGAAATGAACA
This sequence comes from Centruroides sculpturatus, assembly GCF_000671375.1. Classification (NCBI taxonomy): domain Eukaryota; kingdom Metazoa; phylum Arthropoda; class Arachnida; order Scorpiones; family Buthidae; genus Centruroides; species Centruroides sculpturatus. The sequence continues at coordinate 423,222 of NW_019384362.1, read as the reverse complement.
ACTTTAATGATACTCTTAATTTTACATTTTTAATTTAAATGTCAAACAAGTTTTATTTTACACAAAAACTTTAATTTTGAAATAAATGTAAACTATCAATTTATGCATAATTTTATAATACAGATTAATGCATTTACAATAAGAAATGTTCATTATCTTGCAGCTAACAGTGAAGTCAAAGTTATTCAATGACCATTCAAGTATGTATATATATACTGGTGGATTTCATATATATATGATTTCATATATATATGAAATATTTTGTACACTGGTGGATTTCATATATATATGAAATCCACCAGTGTACAAAATATTTAATTGAAAGCAATATAATTATTAAATGATAATGTAGATACTATATTTAAAGTTTCTTTAAAAATAAAAATTTACCAGATATTTCTATTTTTTAAGTGTGTATTAAATAAAAATTCTGACTATTTTAATTTCATTTTCTAAAATAATGTTGAAATATATGGACAATCATTATGGATGTAAGACAGGTTATTCACTGATAAACAATTTTCTTTTAAAAATTCAGCTTATGTAGATTCTTGGAATGTTAAGATTATAAAAATTCCTACAACAGACTTATACAAGTTGATTAAAAAAAATATAACTATAAATTTTTGACAGGAGGAAAAGTTTAATAATACAATTTATACTTTTCACAACAAAAAATAACTTGAAGCTGGACTTGTACTTGTTATAAACCATAATTATATGGTGCTAATGATAAAAATTAAAGGACAATGACATTAGTAAGTAAAATCAGCATTGAAATAGTCATTATTAAACATTACATCACCTAACAATAAGACATATATTACAATACTGCAGAATTTCTTGCAAGTATTAATTTTGATAATTTTACTTTAAAAGTAAAATTCACTTAAATTATCATCATTTTTATTTGATTATAATAAAATCAATTTCAAATAAATTAGAATAACAACTTTTTAAATACATTCCATGCACAAAAAACTCCATTATGATAAAAAAAATCTTTATAGAAGTCTGTAGTTTAAACAACTTAATTTTTGCACTCAAAAAACTTGTTATTTATCATCAGAAAGAGAAAATGTTCAGATTTGTTACATTCAATCCATCTCTTTACAACTATTTGATTGTAGAATATGAACTTTTTTCTCAAAAATGCTTTGAAGAATGGCTTGTTATTTTTAAGATGTTTAGACCTAATTTTTAAGGAGTTTAATAAGAATGTTTTACAGGTAAAAGCATTTTTGTTAAAAATTATTCTATGCATATTTTGAATGGTTTGAAATTGTAACATATACAAACAACCTAATAAACTTTAGTAATCAAACAAACAGCTGGATTCTTATCATGCTACATTAAGGCTAATTAATAGTGAATAAGATATTAAGCAATTTGGCCACAGATAGATGGTTAAGTTTCCATTTAACAATAAATTTAATAACTAAAAATGAATAAATTTAATTTAGAATATTTCAGATGAAAAGATCAGCCCAGAATGGGACTCAAACCCACAAACCTCCCCTGCTTACCATGCAGATGCATTAAAAACTGGAGGTCTGGGTGGTGTAATTGGCAATGATTCTGTACAGTATTAACCATCTAACTCCATCCAAATTGCTTAATATCTTATTCATTAATGTAGCCCAATAAGAATCAAACTGTTCGTTTGACTCAAAATTGGTTGCATTGAAGAAAAACATGCAAAATTATTTATGGATTTTAATAAAGTTCCTCTTTTCTGTTACTTTTAGTACAGTAATTTTTTTATCAAGTTTCCATACTATATTGGTCAGCATTGCCAATTATAAGATTTGAATTTCACTCATTGGTGGTATACAATTTTTTTCTATTATAACTTATAAATTTGGACATACAATGTATTAAAAATATAAATAAAAATAAATGAATTTATTATAGCACTGTTATTTAGAATAACATTGCTAATAAACATTTAGAAAAACTTCTTGAGTATCAAAATCTGTACAAAATTTTTTAAAAACTGATAACCATATATTTTGATTTCCTATATTCATAAATGCATTTTCTATTTACACTAAATTTTGAGAAATGTTTGAATCTTCAAAATTTGAAGTTTTAATAATTTTTCTTTCATGTTTTTATAATATAGCCTAGCCTACTATTTACTTTTATTCTTCCATTATAACAGGTTATTTATCACTTGTCTTTTGTTTTATCTATTTCTAAATTTTCATTATTTTTCAAATAATTTATTTTATATATTAAAGTGTTATGCAACTTTAAGCATATGTGACTGATTAAAAGATGTGTTAGTCTATTGCTTAATAGCTCTTTTCCTAGAAAACAACTTATAATGCAATAAATGAAAAAGAAGCACCTTCAGTATTCTTATAGCCTGTGAATATAATTCAATACAATGAAAATAGATGGGTTAAAAATTAGACAAAAAAACAGTAAAATTATATAGATTATGTAAAGCAAGTGATAATGAGCAGAACTAAGATGAATTGTTATATGGTGAATCACTGAAAAGTGAATCCAAACTATCTAATATCTACCACATGTAGGCAGACATTTCAAGTAGATAGCATAGATAATAAATTAAACAAATGTCTTATCAATAAAGTTCATTAATTTCTAATATAAGAAAGCATTAAAGTGACATTAAATGCCATGCTAAGACTACATAAGTTAATAAATAAAGTGAATTTACTATTTATAAATACTAATCTTACTATTATTTTTTATTGGTCAAGAAAGTATACATAATAAAATAAATATTAAAAAATTAGTTAATAATAATAGATAAATTTGATATTAAAGTTGATATGTCATTAATCTTTAAAATAAAATTTTTTAAATGGATTTAAATATTGAAATACGTAATGAATATAGCTGCAATTATTTATTTTTAAGCTAAGAATTATAACTTACAAATTAAATTCAAGAATTAAACAAATACACACACAAAGTAACTTTTGAACTCTCAATTGTGAACATATTGCTCATTTTAATTAATGAGCAATATGTTCACAATTAAGCTATAAACATTCCTAGTAAAAACTTTTTCCTTTTACAAACATATTATCTTTAAAATCATAAAATAATATGGTTATTTATAAATGATTCTTGCAGATATGAATGCTTGTTAAGGTTAGGTATATAGCTAAATCTAATTAAATTTTCATTGCATAAACAATAATTTGGAAGATACATGTTACAATTAAAATTACATGATATATTTCTGAAGTAAATTTCAAGTATGTCATTAATTTTTAAAATTTTCTTTAAAAAAAATTAAAGTATTGCAGTTTTAAGGTTTTAAGTAAGAAGCCTACATCTTGAAAAACTTTGCAGACTATGTAGATTACTATTAATTAGTCTGTAAATATTACATACTTAAATGATCAAATATACATTACATCATATACTGTATACATTGGAAATGCTATTGCATCCACTTGCTTCTACCCACTCATCTATATTCTCAATCACAGTCAATTTTGTCCACACAGATCTGTATATTTGCATACATGCAAGTAGCATTTAAAATTATATAATTTATCTATGAACAACAGTGCTGCCGCACAAATATTTAGGACAAATTTAATTACAGAACTATGAAGAACAACTATATTTTAATATAGTCTGCAAATTCTTAGATGACTTTAGTATCTTTAGTACTGTACTTGCATGATTTACATGCACTAGATCTGCTTTGAGTCAAATACTTGTTGCAGTTGACATGAAGCTATAACTCTTACAAACAATAATTATTTATCATCAAGTTCTGCAATTTAACTAACTCATAATAAACAGTGCATACAAATTAAGAACAATATATACATTTAAAAATGTATTTGAGCTTAGAATAAAATTTCTTCTCCACAGGAAAAATGAATAAGAAATATAAAACTAAATTATAGATATGAAAAACTTTACATTTTGTTTACAATTAGTTTAAGTTAACTTCCTATCAAAAATTTTTTCACAAAATCAAATAATTTCTGCATCAATGAACCATTGAAATAGAGCATATGATAAAAAGATGACAACATAAAGAAAAACATTACTTCAGCTGATGAAAAAATGGAACAAGGCTGAATTTATTAATTAAAAATAAACTTTCTTCCTATACAATTAATATCATTATCAGTAACCATTTTATCCATCAATTTACAACTGTACCTCTTAATTATTATATATAAAAGAAAATGTTTCACTTTTGTAAAAGATATGAAATTTGTTTATCAAAGATTATACAGTTGATAAATTACTAATATGGCAAATAGATATCTGTACCACACTGTATTCATTAAACAAAAATTGTTATCAGCTATATAAAGTATTAACAAAATAAGTTTACATTTTAATAGAATAATCAGTTGCTATTAAATTACTCCATAAACAAAATGTGAAATTTATCAAAATTCAAAAGTATACAGAATCTTTTCTGTCAATTTTTTTAATATTTGGACAATGATAAAAACCTTATCAAAACATACTTCATCACATTATAAAAGCAATCATTTAAAAAAAAATGTTTATAAAATCATGAAGCAACAAATTCATCTGAGAAAATTATCATATAAGATAAATGATTTTTTAGTTCATTTGAAAGCCAGCATTAATATCCATCCATTATTAATTTAACACAGTTATGAATGTATGGAAAGTACAGTTCAAAAGAACTCAATATTTTCAACAATATACTATGACAAGTTCATACACGCAAGTTTTTCCCATATTCCATCCCAATTATTTTTGAAAATCAATGCTTTACTGTATAATTTCAGATAACTCATTTTTTTCATAAGATCAATCATACCCAAGAATAAAAAGATAAACTTTTTATGCCTTAACCCTTCGAAATCCTTGTCTTCTTGACTGTCATGAGTTGTGAAATTTCCAACATGTCAATGCATTAGAAGTCTGATTCGTTAATCATGCTTTTCTGTTTTTAATTAATAAAAACTAATACTAGCATTGATAACAACATAGCTTAGTAGTGTGTTTATAGATTGCTGACAATCATTTTTACATAAAAACTTTGTAATTTCTGGAATTCATACTCTCTGAAGTTGATTTTGGTTAATTGATTTTCACTTAGTTTTAAAAATCAATTTAAAACCTTACTAAATGTAATATTTATTTAATACTATTAAAAATAAAGTTAATGAAATAGGTTTCAGAGCAATTCCGAAATGCAATATGCTGTCAGCTTGTCTAACATATCAACTGCTTCTGTAGAGATTACTGCAACAGGAATTATTTCACTAGACTAAGACATTGTGCGACTTTGTCATCTTGTGATAGAATTGAAGCAGAGCCAGAAAGAAAGAAGTGATCTTAGCACTTGTTAGGTACAGAAAAGGCAATCCTTGCATCTGATAGTCACAGACAGGCAAACTTTGCACTTGCTGTCACGAAAGAGGCAATCCTCGTACCTTGCTGGCATAAGAGAGGCAATCCTTGCACTGGCTGGGCACACAGAGACAATCCACATAGAGATCTAAATAGGTGGTACTTTTATGGGAAACAGCCAGTTTCCCATAAAAGACCTCATGAGAAGCATTCTCTTTCAGCAGATTACAGCAATGCAACATGTGGGCAAACAAAAAACAGAGCACAAGAACAAAGCAAACGGTATTGATTACTTTTACTTTTGGTTTTATTTGTGTCTATTTTCTGTTAGGTACATGAAATGCTATTTTTTATTTGACCCCAAAATTCTGTTAGGTGTGCTCAAGCAACACAGACATGATTACTTTGATTCCACTTTATATCAAAAACAAAGGCATGGACCCCTATTTTCTACATTTTTATTTATTACATTTCTGGATTTTTCATTGCAATCAATAAAAAATGGAAAAGTTTTATCAAAATCAGTCCATCAAACTTTGAGAACAAACTCAATTCTATAAGCCAAACAGAAGACATGCTATGACTTTGTGACATCATGCGATATTGCTTTGTTGCAAGCGCTTTTGTTAGGGCCTTGTCCTACAGCCATGATCATACCTTGTGATTTCCAGCCATGCAGGCAGCTGCAAGTGCAAAAGCTGTTCTCATAAACCCCTTCAAAAACTGATGAAACTGCAACTGCAACTAGAAACAAAAAGTTTGTTCCACTCATGGTGATTGCAAATGCTCATTCAATCAGCAAATGCCTTTGTGCCATATCATATGGTGGTAACATTGAAAATAACGAAGTGTCAACAAAAGTTGTTCTCTGGGTGAAATAGAACTTTGAAGATGTGTGTCTTCTTAATCAAACATCCTTACTACACCCAATACGTTTGAAGCTATACATCAACCAAAGCCAAATATTATCAAGCTAGAAACAGCTATAATACTAATAATTTAATAGACAATTTGGCATTAGAGTTAGGTGTTAGGTGCCATCTCTTGATAAATTTAATAATTTAATTTAATTTAAATAATAATTTTAGAATTACTGGGAGAAAAGAATTGGTCCAAAGCGGGACTCGAACTTGCAACTCCTGCTCACCGTGCAGATGCATTGCTAATTACGCTACCTGGACCTCCAGTCTGATCTCCTCTTTGGTTGATGTATAGCTTTAAACGTATTGGGTGTAGTAAGGATGTTTGATTATTTATATACGCCTTGCTGGGGTTTGCAATGGCTGGTTGAGTGCCTTAGGAGTTGTTTGCACATTGTGGGCACTGTATGCGTCTCCAGCTGGCATTGTAATAACCATCAATGGTTATATCGTTAGCTTATATATGCTGGAAGAGGAGATCGAACCGAATGTCTGAGTAGCATAATTGGCAACGCATCTGCATGGTGAGTAGGAGTTAAGGGTTCGAGCCCCGCTTCAGGCCAATTCTTTTCTTCCAGTAATTTAAATTTATCAAGAGATGGCACCTAATGCCTAACTCTAATGCCAAATTGTCTATTAAATTATTAGTATTATAACCGTTTCTAGCCTGATAATATTCAGCTTTGGTTGATGTATAGTGTCTCTTCTTTATCTATTATGGGTTATCCTCCTCAAAATACGTTATCCTCCTCAAAATACTTTGGAAAGTATTGGATATATGTTCATCAGGGATATTCATTTGGATATCAGGGATATATCCCTGATAACCTTCAGCATCTGAAAGTCTTAATTTATTCATTAGCTGGTGGAAGCATGATTGTTTAGCCTGTTGATTTTAATTTTGCCAAGTTTTAACCCAGCATGAATGTTTTCTCTTATTTTTCTCTTCATGTATTCTTGCCAGCTCTAACAAAATAATCACCTTTTTTTCTTTTATTCATTGCAGAAAAGAAACCACTTGCCTTTTAATAAGAAAAGTGGCTAAAATTCTATAAATACTCTGAAATTGAACACAAACTAACAAAAATAGTCAAAAACAAGCTACTGTAATTTTATTAGCTTATTATAAAATAATTTGTTTCAAAGTTGCAATGCCAACGAACAATGTGACCATGACAAGACGCTCACAACTTGCACTTGTTGCAGTTGCAGTCACCTGCATGGCTGGAAATTGCTAGATATGACCACTGCTTAACAAGAGCACTTGCCAGTCATAGACGCCCATTTTTTGTTTCATTTTTGGATTCTTCATAGTAATTAATGAAAAATGGCAAAGTTTTATCAAAATCAAACAGATTTCAAGAACAAATGCATTTCTGTAAGCCACACAGAAGAGGCTTCACTAACACTCCACCTCAAAAAAGTTACATTATTGTCACTCAGATCACTTTCAACATTTGTTATATTATCCATTTTACTTTCATCTAGCACTGTTTGGAACACTTATTCTCTACTAAATGTTTTGAAAACAAACTGAAAACTTTAAAATCACAAAGAAGAAAATCTTCCATACTGCAGTTATCTATCTGAAGTAATAAAATTTCTTCAGTGTCAGCTACAGTATCTTCTGTATTGGTCCTGATATTCTAGAATTTAGAATGTGTATCTTAAAAAATCACTTAAGAGTTAACTGATTAACAACCTCAAATACAATTAACTGTCTTTTTTGAGGTTAGGATTGGCCATAAATTAAATCCACATTTTTCTTCAAATTTTTACTCCCGCTACCCCATTGTCTCAGTTTGTCCAAGTTTGTCCAAGTTTCCGTAACCCCCCTTCCCTCTTTGGACATCCAACAAAACTCAAGCCCCCTCAAAATCTTTATCACTTTATAAATAATAATATGCATAAACTGAATAAAATTTAATGAAATAAAATGGATGTCTACTAAAGTTCAAGCCTCCCTAGTCTGACTTGTGATAACCCCCCTCTCTCCCTATCAGTGGGAAAAAAGGGATTATGACAATGGGAGGGGGGACTTGTCATAATCCCCATCATTTATAGACAGCCTCTTAAGGTTTTTTTTTTTTAAATGAACAAAATGCACAATCTTCATACCACTGCTGATATTTATGTTTTCCTTGTTTATGTTGTTAACAGTTTTCTTTGTTTACTGATTCCAAAATGTTCTGCTGTTTTCCTTTCACTATGATTTTCTAAAAACTGCAATATCTTTTGTTTTTATCTAAATTTAACACCAACATTATTACTGTATATCATTCAGCATCTATAGTCACTGCCTGCTATCTTGAAACCAAAAATGTTCTGCACTTGTGCAGAATTTTTATATCACCATTTTAATGCACTCCCACTAAATAGTAGTCCTTACTGTGGAATTTATTTCAAGCATAAACAAACAAAATAAGTTCAAATATTTTAAAAATTGTTTTTCAATTGTCTGTTTTATAATAGAAATATTGTTTTATATTGTTTTATAATAGAAATATCCTCAAATCAAAATCAATAGCATTTCTATGGTTATTGGCCAAGGGATATGGCATCTATATATATAACCCATTCAACGGGTATCCGTCTGTCCCGTAACTGTTTGATAACAGACACTAGAGGTGCACCTATCGTGTGTCATATTTCAAACATTCAAATTAACAATTTTAATTCTTATTTAAATTACTCATGGCACATTTAAATAGGTAAAATTATTTTAAATTACAGTAACTATATCAACTTTTCAAACAATAAGGTTTTTCTTCAAAATTTTGGAAAAATTTTATTATGGATATCTATATAATATATAACCCATTCAATGGGTATCCGTCTGTCTGTCCCGTAACTGTGATAACAGACACTAGAGGTGCCCCTATTGTGTGTCATATTTCAAACATTCAAATTAACAATTTTAATTCTTATTTAAATTAACAATATAAATTTTTATTATTCATTTGGCCAATAAATTATTATTTGGTCAATATAACAATATAAATAATTCAGTATATTTGTAATAGGAATTTATTATTTCAGGGGCTTATATCTCTCGAAGGGTCGCGAGTAGGGATATGGTTCCTTTGACTTTATTGTTAGTACAAGGGTCTACAGTTTGGGGAGATTGCCACCTCTTCATTCGGAGGGTAAATCTTACCATTCGGATTTTAACAGAGCTGTAGAGCATATTGATAGGAACAAAAAAGTCAAAGGAACCGTGCCTCATGAAAATTTGTAAAGAACGCCCACTAGGGGGCGTCCCGAGCTACTAGTTGTTTTATAAGTGAGCAATAATGGTGACACCCATCAATAACACCACCAGCATTCCATAAAGAGTGGGAATCAATGAAATAATCATTTTTACCACAAATCTCCATTACAATTTTTGAAAACATGAACAAGGAAAGCCAATAAATGAAATATGTTGTTAAATCATAAATATACTCAAGTGCAAAATATTTTTGGTTTCAAGATAGCAACTGGCAGCTATTTGCATTTTTCACTGGATTGGATGCTCACCCTCTGGTGTTTAAAAACAAAATTATTCTATCTGGATCGTTTGATTCATTCTTGTATATTATCAGCAGTAAAGATGAAAAGCGATAGAAAAAGCAAAGCTTACTGTTGTGTTCCAAATTGCAATTTAAAAGCCTTACAGGAGCCTAATATAAGTTTTTGTCTATTCCCACATGAAAAACAGATGATTATTCAGTAGTTAGTCAGTTATATTTATAAGCTTCTCCAAATTCCAAAAGAGTACATTAGACTGTTAAGAATTGGCAGTTTCCCGATTGTCCAGCTTTACATGAACAAGTAGCGCCGTCAATTTTAAAACATATTTTCTTACAGTTTGAAATGCCAGTAATTTTGTATGGGGGACAGAGTCGGATTTAAACATTTTGAAGCCCTAAGCTGAACTAGGCAAAGCCCCTTACCAACCCTTCACAATTTTATAAGTCAACTGTAAAAAGAAAAAAATTAAATCAGACTCTCTCTGATTTAATATGGATATTGGAAGAAAAAGACGCAAGGTTTCACTAGTGTTATGTTTTATAATTGAATTTAAATTTTTATACCCATTCTGTTAAAAATATTTTTTAAAATTGGTTTTATCGATTTTTTTAAAAAAGATCTTGCTAATTAGAAAAAAAATTTATGAATTAATGAAATACTACACAAAATAAAAACTAAAGTATATTTTGTTGGTTTGTAAAAAATGTTTATTACAAAATTTGACTTCAATTTTCTTTTTTGTACAAATGTTTGAGGCCCTAAGCAACAACTTACATAGCTTTTTACTTGTAAATCTGCTCTGATAGGACAAATGTCAAAGCTGATGATTTTTAACACAAAGGACACAAATATGCATAGAACAATCTTGCTCGTTTGTTTCCATACCACATAATGACGTGTCCCACTAGCAATAATTGTTCTCCTATAAAACTTCTTGATAAACAGCTACGAGCAGCATATATCATTATATTGGACAATAATATATGATTAATTTTACATTACTAGTAGTGTTACCACCTATCCGGTTTTCACCTGGACAGTCTGGGAATTGACTCACTGTCCGGGTGAACTATTAATTTTGTCCGGGAATTTCATAGAAATTGTGAAATTACGATGATACAAAGTTCTTGCAAATATTTTTACAAATTTACACTATTTTAACAGTGAAAGAACTCACACTCACTGAAACTCATCTGCAATTCTGCTATGTTAGTCTGTTATGCCTACATGTGGCGTGCAACCTGTCGACCTTTTTTTCTTTCCTATTTTGCATGTACGATCGTATACTTCTCCAATATACAATAGAGCTAAGTCATCTGTACCTGTTCTTTCTTAATTACTTCAGTTTCAGTTTATTTTGGGCTAAAAGTATAGATAATATATACTTGTGGCCCAAAACACCATGATTTCTTCCAATGCAGCCCAGCCCAGCCCAGAGAAATTTAAAAATATATAGTCTAAAACAGGGGTGTCCAATCTTGTTTTAGACTATATATTTTAAAATTTTTTCTGCCCTGTAGGTACTGTGAAAGGCTCTTTTTATGATGCTCACAGAGCAAATACCATTCATCACTTTACCCAGTGTGGGCTTGGTTAATCCTGATGAGTGACATATCTGGGCCAAACAATCTGATCCCCAATTCTTCAGAGTGATAAACTAATGCAGACAGATTAATATAATAATAGATGAAAATTTAAATACTAAATATAGCATCAATAGTAGTTTTTAATACATCAATCACACATATGCTTTATGTTAAATAACAGTGAACTATGAATAACACTTTAAATATAGTAAAACATTATGAAGGAATCATAAGCATAAAATCCAATTATAGATTATTATGAGGAAAGCATCCAATTTAAAAATAGAAGTAAAAACTCTTCACCTATTACATCAAAAATTTAATGAACTGCATCATCATTATCAAAAATTAATTGTTGAAGATATTTTGTGTGATGCACAAAAATTTAATAATAAATATTTTCCTTTCTAATAAATTAAAAAGTCCTTTCAGATTTTAATAAAAGTATGAACTAAACTAATCTTACTAAAAAGGATTTTAAAAAATTTTGGCATTTAGTTTAAAACATTAAATAAAATTTTGCAGAAATTCAATTATTTCATTAGCTTAAATTTTTAATAAAAATAGAAAATTTGTGTGTGTAAATATATATCCAATGATTTACATAAATGTATATTATTAGGCTGCAATTTGAAAAAATTGTAGACCTATAAACTCCCACTGTCTGTCTGTCTGTCTGTCTATCCATCTGTCTTTCCTTAATCTCGAGAATGCAGTTAAATATATAAAAGACAAGGCCAGATGTGGAAATCTTAGGGCAGGAGGCCCCAATTAACTATATATGAACATCTGATATAAACTGAAAGTCATATTATTTCAATTCAAAAATTTCTCCCCGAAAGATGTTAATAGACCACCAGTGTGAATCTACTGTTAAAGGAAAGTATAATGTACAGGGGCAAACCATGACTAATTTGAGATGGAGAGCATATAGTATTTTAAATTAAATTAATTAAAAATATGATTAAAATTGCAGTCCAGAATTGTGACAATGTCCCAATAAATACAGTAATTGCTCGTTTTTATTATGAAATTATCCAAATTATAAAATATAGAAATTGATAAAATAAAATTTGAATAATCAAAATGAAAAAAAAATATATGTTGAGATAAATCAATATCTGATCTAAAACTTCTAGTAAAACATTAATTTGAAAAAATGCAAAGTAAATAATTTCATACATTTAGTAGTAGTATTTTTTTAATAATTAATTACTAAAATATTTTTCATTTGCATTATTTGGATTTTATTTTATCTATCTTTTTCTAATTTTAAACTACTGTACACCTTAATTAATTTAAATTTAGATCTATATATACAGAATTTTATAATTTATTTAAAAAGACTATCATAAACTAAATAATTAAACAATTACATCTGCATGTAAAATAAATATCTCTAAGTGCATGAATTTAAAAATCTACATAACTAACATTTAAAGAAATTTCTATAAAATATAAAGAAATTGTGACATTGGAAAAGAAAATAAAAAATAAAGTGGAAGTGGAAAATCGTCTAGCCAGCAATTTTAATCGGCAATTTGATGAATAAAGCAGAGATTTTTTAAACTGCATATTTGAGATATTAAATGAAAAATAAATGACAGTAATTTTCCGATCGATATTTACAAGTTTCAATAAAATTTTTTTTGAAATTTACAAATTTCCAGCTTGCTTGTACTAAATCAAAAACTTAAAATTGTTAACAAAAGTAATAAACTGTAAGAAAAAGCGCTAATTTATTATAAAATTTAACACTTTACTAACTTTAACTGAGAATTAAAATCGAATATATAGGTTCTCTCATTCAAAGGAGATTGTGATGTTAAAAATTCATAATTTTCTCATTAAATTTGCATACGATAAAAAAAAATTTCGGACATTTTCTAACCTTAATTTTTCGTTATAATGTTATGAAAATCTTATGTAATTAACTAATAAAATATTTTAGAATATACAGTAATTCTTTTATAGTGAAGAATATACACAAACTTGAAGCTTTCATTACAAAAACTTGCTTTAAAAATTGCAATCTGTGTAATTTTTCTATTCATTTTTGTTATTTCAAAAAATTTCTTATCTGCAGTAGAAAATTCCTTATCGGTCTGTTACCTTTTTAGACGATTTTACGCATTAGTGATTTTATACATTAGCAACTTTCTTTATCAAACAGGATAACCATATATAATCAACGATTAAAATTCTCATTTCCTACAAAATAAGTATCTAAAACATCATTAAATTTTCGAAAAATAGTTATAAAGTTATTGTTGAATTGTATTTTATGTCGCTCTTTTCCTGCAAACAGAACAGGAAGTGACGCAACATTAGAGGAAGCAATTGATAGGCACTATTTCCGTCATCTGAGAGATACGACCCAGAACATTTTCAGTATTACACTTGGACTAAATTTGGGTTAAACTAAACAATCTTGTGATATAACGGCTCTTACGGGACCTTGATAAATGTTATTTTTCTTCACAGTTTGGGCAAAGTACCAAAAACTCATAAAAACCACGAGACTGACTGAACATTACCGAACGTTTATTTATAACAGTGGTCCTTTGTAAACTGCACCTGGGTCGAAAGTCACACCTGCCATGGTCAAATAGAATAAATTCAATGGATAACAAATATTAACACAACGTTTGAGCATTTTATGACACTCATAAATAATTTTTCAAACAGATATCGTGGGAGGAAAGATTATTTAATGCTGTTTATTAATCGAGATGACAGTTTCTACGTACCTTCAACAAGAATAGCAAACGGACCCAAGACTCAAATTACAGATCGTAAACAATTTCTATAAAAAAATGACAGCATTTATAAAAGAAATGATGCATAAAATGTGGAAATCAAAACTTTTCATCGATCGCTTCTACAATTTACAAGCCGGCTCGCCTACATTCAATTCTAAAACTTGGCCCACCCACGTGTTGAGACGGAGACGAATAAACGGGTTTAAAATATATATGTATATAAATAATTATGAATTAATATTTTAAAACACATCCAGAAAAATATAAAAAAAAAAGAAAAAGTATGTTACTTTTAAGGTCATTTCACAGGGCGTCAATGCGAATTTCCGCATCATTACAATTTATGATTTATATACCTCCCATAGGTGTTTAGTTAAAGGTATATATTATTCTTTTCATGAACAGGAAAAATATTTTTTTAATAAAAATAATCTGAGATTGGTTTAAAAATCTGTTGTAATCTATAGAACAAGTTGTTTATAATGATGGGTATATGATATCGTGGGAAGAATGAGGTCAACTTGGTGGATTGACACCAAGTTTCACTAAAAACAGCTGCCATATAATTTAGAAAATTTCTAGGAATTAGAGACAAATTACCTCGAAATTATTCGATAATTCAATGAGTCAAATGCATAAACAACAATTATAAAATTGTCTAAGCCAAATTGCAGAACCATTTAACAAAAATACAATACACGGTTACTTCACACAAAAAGAAGGTTAATGTAATAAATTTTATGGCATAAAATGTTTTCAATGCAAGTGTTTAACCCATTTTCTACCCCCAAAAATACAGTTTTTCTTTCTAAAAGGGAATTAAATTAAACTGTTGATGATAAGGATTTGTCAAAACTGTTTATTATTCAACTTATCCATTATGTCTTAACGCATCGCTAGAAATAACGATAAGGAAATATTTTCCATTCTTTTTTAAAAAAAATATTGACTCATTTCTTTATTTAAAAGTACAAAATTTTATTGGCAAATTTACAATATTTAACTTTATTTATTTAACTTTGAATTTTTCACATGCCAGAAAAATAAATAAACTGAAGCAATGACTTCAGTTTATTTATATTTAAGGTTCATTTGCATAATTTTAAATGTAATTAAAATTAATTTTTTTAATTAAATGCATTTATTTTCGCTGTACTTAATTTTTTTGTTTGTTTTTTNTCGGTTATAAGCTATTAATTATATATCAGAAAGATCATAAAATGTAGAAGAAAAAAAAGTTTCATTAATAACGACTTCGGTCGTAAATTCAAACGTATGTCAAGCGAGACACGACATTAATGACGTAAACACATACTATTTTCTAATTGGTCCTTTAAACATCGAAGATTTATTTTTAAAATTATTTTTGCTTTCCTATATATAAATTCTAATTGTTTAATGCAATTAATTAATTTCACCTAAAGTAAATAAATAAATAATAATAAAATTAAACTGCAGACAATATGACGTCACTTGCCATAGTCAAAACAAACCGAATGATCTTTAAGACTTGGCACTTTTCAAGGACATTTTTAAAGAGCATCTTCATGTCATTATTATTATTATTATTATTATTACTACTATTAACAATTTAAATAAATTTATTATATTAAAATAGTTATATAAAATAATTGTAGCTAAAAATAAAAAATATGCCGGTATTTTATATATTATTCTCGATTTTATGTTAATTTATTTTTAAAGTCTTCCTAGCGAATAACTATATGCAAAAAATATAAAACAGTTTTTCACTTTTTTAAAAAAAAAAAAGTGAAAAATTCGATTTATTTCAATAATCACGTGACTAAACTAGCTAAACTCAGTCACGTGATTGTACATTAATTACAGTTAAGCAACGATTCTTATATAAGTTATATCGATGTGAGTCAATGTTTAATCGTTATCCATTATCATTATAATCAATTATCAAAATATATTGCGATAAATTATGAATCGCTTCTTTTATAATTAAGTTTCTTAACTCTTAAATCAATGATGAAAGATCAATTTCGACGATCGTGATTGATCATTGATCAATGACATAAAAACTCATAAAATTTTCATTTTTCTTGAATAATTTCCAAGTTTCTACTTTAAAGTTGATATTTAGTTACGGAATAAACCTGTAGTCGAGTATTTTTTTTTCTCCTTTTGTTGTGCAGGTGTCTCGACAAATGCCATTAATTGGTAGCAGATGTTCAGAAAATTCTATAAACAAAAGATCAAAGAAGAAAATAGATAAATTCATACCCTTTTCTGACTAAAATCGAACATATTATGTGCAAAAATTGGGACACGGGTGAAAGTTTTACCCGATTTGGTCGTATTTAAAATGTGTCATTCATTCAACTACACTCCAATAACACAACAAACTAATACAGAATGTATTAAAATAAATAAAAATTAATTATACATTCACAAAAACTTTTATTTTAATCATTTAAACACAAAGTCAAGCCTAACCACCTGATGTAAAAATTCGTCGCGAAAATTTACTAATGTAATATAAACTAATATACAAATTACTTAAACGGTTTCGCTTACCTTATTAATTACATTTTATTTATGTAAAATCGATGGTTACTTAATGGTTTCGCGTAGTGTTTGGATCCATTCGATAGAAACTCTTCGTCTGGACCATAATCGAACAATACAAGAAAGTATAGGCGAGTCACGTGACTAGCCGTGTACCGAATTGATGGCGACGCTTAGCGGATGAAATGATAAACTTGTTCAAAAACAAAGTTTAAATTGTTGCCAAACAACTCTTGTTAAATTTTTTTAAAATTATTCTAAATGTATATATTTTCACGGTTATTATGCATTATTGTTGAAAATAGTTAATTAAAAAAAAATCAATATAATTGATTAACTTAAAATGCTTTTAATTATTACAAATATAAATTTGAAATAAAATTTTCTCTTCATTTTTCTTCAGGAGGAAGTGACCAGTATCATCAATCATGCGCTTCCATCCAAGGAAAAAAAAAATACATGATTACTAAAAATAATTTGATCAAAACTAACATTACTTGAACTGAAACAAAACTGCTTACAATAATAAATTTAAACATATAAAATAAAATATGTCTTTTCAAGCAATTCAAAAATTTCCTTATAAAACTTTTTAAATTACTTAATAAAGTTTGAAATTTTTAAAATTTCCAGTTTAAAAATCCTATGTTTGTAATTTAAATAATTCTTATAAAGTTTATTTATTTAAAACTATATTTAAGGATCTTATATATTGAATTATTCAAAGACTAGATATACTTTTTCCTTAACTTTTTTTATTATTTGACCTACTTTTACAATGCCTAATTCTGGTTTACATTATGAGATTTAATCTATTTTCTTTCATTCTTTTATAATATGGAACTGAATAATCTTGTTGCCAACAAGTATAGATCCTATGTTTATTTTTAATAGGAAAGATGAGCAGAATTTTAATTAACTGCCTGATTGTTCAAAGGAAGATTATTAATGAATGGATGAATGAATGATATAATGTTATACAAGACTGCATTTTTGCATTAACTAAACAAGTTACAGCTTAGGACCTCACTCTAACCTCCAAAATAATTAATATGTATTGTTCTTTATTCTTTTGTGAAGGGAGGAAGGACCTCTTTTACGTTACTGTTTAGAGCAATAACAAATGTAAATCCAACTCTGATGCTATTCCACTTACTCAATGATCCAAGAACAATTTTCAAATATATTTTACTTAAAGTTAGAAATTAGAATATTCAAAAATAATTCTCTGAAATTTACCTTAAAAGTATTTTATAAATTTGATCTCATTTGACAGTTTGTTAACTTTATACATTGAACTTTGCTTTACTATATTATGTGACATTATTTTTATAATTTAAAAATTAAGAGAAAATTATCAGTATCAACAGTATATCATAACCAGTTTATCTCTAAAATAATTATATAAACAAATAAAATTTAGTATATATCTTGATGACATTGATTGTAACAAAATCTGGAAAATTTTTTGTTAAAATACAAATGACTGATAAGCATCATTATACACATTGAATTTTTAATAAGGTTAACCATTACTTTTTTATTAATTTTATATAGGAATATCTTTGTATAAAAAAATTGTATTTACTGGTTTTCTTTCAAATTTAGTCATATGAATCTGATTTTGTTTTATGCAGGGCCAACCCGTTCATATAGGCGAACCAGGTGATGGTATAGGGCGCTTGAATTCGGGGGAGCAGTGTGGCGAAAGTACATACATAAATTACAATAAATAATGAAAAAATAAATATTTTTGATCACAATCCTTTCTCACGTGTTGACCTGCGAGTTGCCATTTTGAAAGTAGCGCCGTAGTCTCACAATCGCGATATTGCATGTTGCATATTGAATTAAAATTAGATATTCTATTTTACATTGGTGTTTTATATTGTTGAAATTTTTTTTAAATGGGGTGATGTCAAAGTCATTTGCCTAGAGTGCTGAGTTTGCTTGGGCCGGCAGTGGTTTTATGTCAAAGAAAAATAAAATATACATATAATACTTGCTCATAACTTTCAAATTTAGGTTCTGAAAAATTTATTTGCCAATTATTAATACTTTTGCAACTTTAAAACTTTCTTTTAAAGTGTGGAATGTAGTTATATTTATACAGTATTATTACATACTTGTTATACATGAGGTTATTTGTTCAGTAAAATGTTTATAACTATGGAAAGTCACAAAGTTCCTATGTATGAGATTGTGGCTAGAATTTCTTAATTGGAAAATACCTCCACTATATGTATATTTAATGTAATCTGAGTTTGACCTATGGACCTAATTTGCTGTGATTTCTTTCAAGTTTATACTTTGTAATATGATCATTTATTTTAGGGTTTATGACAGAAAATTTTTTAAATCTGTTTTACAATTAGGCCCATAGGTCAAATTCAGCACACAAGAATATATAGTAGAAGTAATGATCATAACTTAGACATATGTGCTAAAGTACGTATAAATTATTAAAGCAAATATGTCTAAATTATAAAAATTGTGATTGTAATACCACAACTAAAGTGTTAATTATTTTATTTTATGGTAGAAGTATTTAACAATTGAAAAATAGTATTGTAACTTATGCTAAAAGCAGAATTACCAATTCTCTTGGATTCACCAGAAGACTCCTGGAATTTGGCAAAAATTTTAAAATTCTCTAACTTCTGAAATAAAATCTATTCCTCTTGTACTTACTTCTTAAGGAGGAACTTTTCTAACTTTTGTGGTATGGTATGTACTGAAACAAATTAAAGAATAGACAATAACATTTTGATATTGCCAAGAGTAAAAATGTGAGGTTTTGGCCATTCCCATGAGAAAATCTTTCAAACCTCCTGAAATTTTTTACTCTTGGAATCAACTCTTTGGGAACTAGCAAGTTTAGTAATATCCAATTGGTTATGTATCACAAAGATATATGGGATTATTTTTTAAGATTGAGTTTATTTAAATGTTTGAAATTTAATATAATTAATATCATATCATATATCATATTAGTATTTTTTGAAATATTAATATAGAAGTTGCATTATATTAAAATTTCAAAAAATATCAATAATTACCAAATTGGATTAGCTCAAGCTGATGTAGTACCGTACATTACAAATTTTTTTAATAAAATTTATTGCTACTCTTCTGATATTTTAAAAAATTTTGATAAAACTTACTCAAACTGATGATTCTTGAGGCAGTTGTTTAAACCCCAGTTGTTTAAAATTAACAATCTCAATTTGTCATAACTTTAACTTTAACATAATTTTTTTACATCTTTCATGCTTTGATTTTATAATTTTGTCTGGTTTATCAGTAGAGAATCCACTTAGTCACATTGAGGCTTCTCTACAGTGACACTAATAACTGATAACATTAAGCAATATAAGCAGTGGTGATATTCAGCGGGTTCGCACGAACCCTTTGTTAACATTTTCAAAGTTTTCCGAACCTTGTTAAACACATGTAACATTTCTCAGTGGCTTTGTTTCTTTTAAAAAATATATTAAAATATACGTATTATACTCTGTAACACTACTAAACTAGAGCCTTCCGATGCACCATTTGAGCGAAAAAAAATTGTTAAGGAAAAATTTTCTATTAGCGAACCCTTTGTTAAATATTTCGAATATCACCACTGAATATAAGTAAATAAACTTATGATTACAGGAAATTCTAATTTTTGTCTTTGACATTAAAACAATTGAAAATGTACACTATAATTTGCACTACTAATTGCTAGTCAATTAATTATTAATTAATAATAATTTGTCCAATATTGTTTACCTTCTGGTTACATCAGTATCTCTAACAATAAATAGCATATAACATAAGAAATGCCAGCAAGTTAACTACTGTACACTGTGAGCAAATAATGATTAAAACAATAACCATTTAATATTTGAAATACTAGATAAGAGTGATAACAATTGTGTATTATCAGCCCCAAGTTGAAGCTGACAGTGCAAAAAGACCATTTAAGAATGCCTGCTTATCCAAATATATTCATAACTATAATCAAAGTCTGATTACAATAAGCAAAGTTTAAAGAATGTTTTTTTAATTAATTTGCACGTTTTGGGGACTTGCTACTTCTAGTAATATTAAAATGACTGATGATAATAATTGTCTTTGCAATAGATAGATTCTACTATATATCATTGTTATTTGACTTATTTGAATTTTCATAAACTGTTATAAAATTTAATCATAAAATAATCTCAAAACTTTATAATCATAAATATATCAATCATAAAAGATATATTTATTCAAAAAATAAGTTTTATAAAAATTTTATTACACTGTCAATAATAATTAAGAAAATATTTTTATTTAATTTACAAAATTGGGAATATTCTTATTATGGCAATGAATAATTGAGAATTAGTTTGATTTCCAACATATACTTTGATTTTCTTTATAAAATCTTAACTTTTTAATTACTTGCATAAAATTTCTATTCTTAAATGATAGTTTAGAATAATAACCATTTACAAACCAAAAATTTTATTTTAATTTGAATTTCTTTGGCATTCTGTTATTCTAAATATTTACATTGTTTGATTTCTTCTATGTTACCTGAAGGTGATCATTAATTAAAAATTGGCTGAAAACATTACTGACTAAAAGTTTTTTGTGCTGCTTATAAAGTTCAGTATAAAAATTTTAAGTTTAATTATATCAAAGCTTTGTAAATCTTATGTATTTATATATTTATGCATACATTTTTAATGTTTTTATTCATTTCAAAACATGTTTGATCACTATAAGGAGTGGCATAACTATTCAGATTATTATTATTTGATATTTGACATCCAATTAGACTTGCCAGATTGCAACCATGGTTCTGCCAGAGATTCTATCTTACTAGAGATCAACAAGTGGAATTTAGTCCAGGTTTAAGTTGGTTACTAATTAAATGTGTAGACATCTATATATAAAACTGGTATTCACATATTGTGGTAGCCAATGTATTATCTGATGAAATGCCAGTATGCCATGTTATAATTTTTCCATCTGTTTTCAATAGGAGATTGGTTGGTCAGAGTCTATCCATAAAAACCAGATATTATATCCAACAGAGAAACCTTATATCCAACTTTCTTTGGGCTACATGACCAAATCTAATTTTCATTTATTCTGGATAAAAATATATTAATATTCCCCTGCTTTTAGTTAATATATTTTTGTTTTAATACAATAATACTACATAGTTATTGTCTTGGTATAACATACAGTGGCGTAGTGTAGTGGGGCGGCCCGCCCCGAGTGGCACTTTTAGGGAGCGGCAAAATTTCACAATAAATAATAATAATATCTTGTAAAAATTTGAACCATTTCATTTCATATTTTTGTTGCACCTACAATTTGGACCGATTGAAATGAGCACGGAATTTTTCATTACTTATTCTGTGACGAAACTGAATTTTAGTCTTTTAAATTGAGACACCTAAATAAGGGGCGACTGACACCTGTAGTGCTCCGCAACTTACTGTTATTCTTATTATTGTATATAAATATGATTTGCATAGTTATTACCATTTGTACTAGGTTTGGGTTTTACTTATTTCAATTGTGTTGGTTTTTTTTTTGTGTTTCTTCTTTGTGTTTGTAGGACACGTGTACCCCTTACTCTCTACCCCTTCCCTTTGTTGAACCCGGACCTTTGTGATTGGCCAACGAAGAGGTCAGGTGGGTTTGGAAACCCAGGGGTATATATAGCAGATACGTATGTGATGCCAAAAACTTTGGTTCTTGTTCCTGTCGTCTGTGGTAGATCACCGATCGTAAAAGTCATACAACGCCATTGAGAGAAGGACAGACTTACCGAGTAGAAGGGGACAGAATCGAAGTGCATCCGTGCGGTACGAAAAAGGGACCGAGTGAACTTTACAAGATACGAAGCTATATTACCGATACATCGACGGGGACATATATTTCCCGAATAGGAAGAGACTTTGGTCCAACACCTGACCGTTTTTTCAAGTGCCGGATTCTCCTAGTGAGTAGTCTGTTAAAAGGATTCGTTCTTCGCGTGTTAATGTAACGGGTCTGGCCTGTGTACGCTAAAATAACTGAAAAGGGAGGAAGGAGAGTGAAGGGGTTAGGTGTTTTGTATTCGGACACGTGGTGTTGTAACTTAGGTTTTATTGAGAGTTCGTATGAGCCCTCAGTTGTAAACTCGAAACCCGTGTTGAATAAAGAAATATTTTTGTAAGCCGGCTATATATATGTTTTTTTGTCTCAGCTTGATAGACTTCGGTCAAGCTTCGACATAACACACCTATACTACGCCACTGATAACATGGTTTTGGAGATTACCAGATGCTATAAAGAAAGTTTGCTAAACATTCTACTTTCAAGCAATGTATCTACTGCAATGGAGCCCACCAGTGGCCAAACGATCTTCGTATCCTGAACACTGGGAGTTCGGTTGTGGGTTTGCGCCTCGCTTGGATGGGTTGGCCACATGAAGTTTTCCGGGTTTTCTCCACATCTGTAACGCCTAAATAGCGGCCAGTTTCCCTTAAAATTACCTCCTGGAAGGCATTCCCCTAGGCAGATCGCCCAAGTGTTGCATTGCCATAACTTAACAAACAAACAAACAAACATCTACTGCAATGGAATTGAAATACTGTAGCCACATCAACTAACCTATTGAATTATAACTGTTAAAGATACATTGCTTAATTCATTACTGCATGAATCAAATTCTAATTGTATTTTATTGATAAAAATTAAAGGGTAAATTTTCAAAAGTTATTTAACATTTTGTACTAATTTAAATTACATAGTAGTAATTAATGAATGGTATGTAATATGTTAAATTATAAGTTTAAAATTAATAAGATTTTGCTGCCAATATTTCAAAACGATTTGGATATTATTTAGGTGTCACAACACATCACAACTGCAATTTTTTAAAAAGTCCAAACTTTCTATGTACATTTTTAATAATGTATCTGAGCTAATAATGGATAATTAAAAAATTGTTTCTTGGCATTTCTTCAATTTTATTTTTTATATTTATAAAACAATTGCTTATGCACTTTCTTCTCCAAATCTTGATGAAAATTGATTAAGATTATAGACATATCATTTGATATGAAATCGTATTGCAATATGCAATTTTATATATTTATTGACTTTCAGAGTATAGAAATGCCTCAAATTGAATTACAAAAACATTTAAAATTGTCAAAAAATTGATATATTACAATAATAAATATATATATTTTAATTCATTCAAACAAAATCTTGTAAATTAGTTGCCTTACTTTTGAAAATAATTGATAAGTATTGAATAATGCAATGACTTGCATAGTAAAGCAATTTGCATCCTTTAATATTGTAATACCTGTCTCTTCCAATGTTCAACAAACACTCATTTAAATAATTTATTTCTATTTGATACAAAATATTTTAAAAGTAAAAAAAAATTGCAAATAAATTTTCATAATTCAATAATTCAACTTCTAATGATTTCATTTTTTGAAAACATTTTCTTGTGATTGGTGATCCTCTATCTTTAACTTTGAGTCAGACATTCCTTCTGTAACAGTGAGTCATTAAGAAAGAAAGTTCTATGAATCTATACTGTACATAGTAGATAATACTTCCTGCCAGTAAAATGATCAAATATTCTAATATTTTACTATTTTGATATATGTTATTAAACTTTATTCAATTTCAGTATATATGTTTGGATAAAAATATGCTATTTACTCAAAAATTTCAAAGCAGTTAAAGATTATTAAGCAATTTATTTCAAACAAATGAGATAACAAAATTTAACTAGTTACTTGAATTAGAATTCTAAAAATGAGCAGAAATTCTTGAAAATATTTCATTAAAATTAATTGATTTCTAAAGTTTATTTTTTTAGTAACTAAAAACAATTTTGTATTGTCTTTTGTTGTATATCATCATAAAATATATGTTATTATCAAGTAAATTATAATGCAGTAGAAGTACTATAATCTAGCATTCAATAATCTGCAATGCCCTGTAATGTGAAACACTTGAAGTTAATCAAGACTCCACATTGAGATTAGAATCCTGTGACTGTGCAAACACTTATATCACAAGAAGCAGCTTGAGCATGAGCTATCAGAAAAATAAAGAGCTAGAGATTTTCAATTTGATACAAAAATCAAATCATACTATGTTAATAATGCAATAAAGTGTTTGGTTGCAGTATTTGTTTATTATATTAAGTCAACTGAAAAGGCTGTAAAATGAATGGCAAAAACAGTACATACAGTATAACAAATAATTCTGAATCATTTAGGGCAAGTATAAAGCAAACATAAAATTAAAAGGGTCTGGTAATCAATCACTTTATTAGACTTGTGTCAGATTAGAGAACTTTTAATGTGCTTAGTTTTAGATTTAAATAAAATTCTTTCATTAATAGCTTTATATTCTTTTATCAAGGCATTGCAGCCAAATAAATTAATCAATATTTTATATTTTATTGTAAAAAAGATTTTTTACTGACAATGTTACAATAGATTTTTATAATCATTAATGATGGTTACAAAATCAGATGTTTAGTTAATAATTAGTTAGTATACAGACGTTCAGTTAATAGTAATGATGATTTCAAAAATTAGTGCTTTGAATAAATTGAATTTAAAATTATTTATTTAATACTGATATTTTAAGCAGAATTAAATAATTTAAATTCAATTTATTTTAAAATACTGATTTTTGAAATAATCATTACTATTAACTAAACATAGACAAGTAATTTAAAGGTTTGTGAATTGCTTTTTGTCCTTATGTAACAATATGAAACTATGAGCAGCTCTATGGAGGACTTATCACACACTATTGACGTAGACGGAGTAATCACACAGGAGTCAATAGTGCTCATAGTTTCATAATTCAGAGGTACTAAAAATCAAAAATATTTGTTGGCCTAGTTAATTTGACATTCTGTTAGTTTCCAACTGTTAATGTCAGCTTATAAATTTGAACTTGTCTTTTCCTTTAATCAAAATTTTTCTCTCCAATTCCTGTAAACACACAGTTTTCTGCTGTTTTGCCTGATCACCTTAGGATGCAATCCAAAGAAAGAATTTAGTGGAATTTTTTGTTTGGATTGCCAAAAAAGTAGAGAATTGCACATATCTATCTTTTCCTTCTTTGAAAATTTTAATATAATTTGGGTGATAACTAGTAAGGGAGTAATTATTATATTGTCTTTACAATATACATGAATGAATGAATGAATGATTAATGCAAAGCACCAGCAAATTGAAACTACGTAGCTGGATACAGTTTCACCTTTTATATGTGAGCCTGACTTACAGTCATGTTTCCCAGCATGTATGAAGAATGGAGAACAAATTCCAACACTTAACACTCATAATAAATTTGATGATGTGGTTGAATGTCATAAGTGCTTCTTTATGAAAGCAAGACAAAATGAACTTCATGTGTTGATCTAAAATTGCTATAAGCTTTGAGTTACTGAGATTAAATATTGATCAATGTACAAAGAATTGTCCATTGTTAAGTAAAGAGACTATAGTAATAAAGGAGAACAATCACTAATAAATATTGTAAAACAAGAAATATGATTTTATTTATTTTAATCTTGTGCTTCATAGACAACATTTCCACCATATTATTGTTTATAATATGGCTTTGGAATTCATCCTAAAAGAAAGAATTATCTAACTGTATAAACTTCCATATGTTAGTTTGCAAATTATGGGGTCTAGAACATATTTGAACTTATCTTTGAACTCTTTCAAGATAGTATGTTGACATCCTATTGCACAGTAATCCAGCTGAACTTGTATAATGTTTAATAATTTTTCTGTATAATGATTTCTGTATATTATTAAAAACAATTCCCATATTTCTTAAATCCCTGAAACACTTTGATTTTTATAATAGAAAAAGTGTTTCAGATTCTGTGTTTGAATTATTGGGATTATTTATTCCAAAATAATTCCTGTACATTGGATTACTTAGTACATAAAAAGTTACAAGATAATCTTACTTAATGACTTTATATTCAAATTTCATTATTTTGTGTAATGATATTTCTAAATATATATTTAAATATTTATGTAGAAACATCATTACACAAAGCAATACAATTTGAATAGAAAGGCATTAACATCTGATATTTTCAAATATAGTTAAAACTTCAATTTAGTAGCCATTTATTTGCCTCTGAAATTGATATTAAATCATTTGTGGACTAAACAGAAGAACCTCAAACAATAAGTATATATCTATAGTAATGAGGACTATAAACAAATTGTGTTTGAAGGTCACACGATTTAGTGATAATGTTATTTGTAATGCAAAAATGTGCATCCAGTAATTCATAGATACCAAAAAAGTTCCCTATTTAATATTTATGACAGAGATTTATCACAAGTATTTATTGGCACTTTACAAGGATGGTACTATTTAGGAGGATGCTATATTGAGGTTTGACTGTACATATATACTCATTGACAAAAAATACATACCAAATGTTAGGCATTGGAATTAAATGAAACTATTTGTTTGAATATATTGACTATGATAATAAGTGATTACAATATTATTACAAAGGCACAATTTCTCAAACAACTATACAAATTAAACAAACCTTTAATACTTTGTATGACCTCCTCTTGCATGGAAATATGCAGTAATATGGTTGGATATAAAGGTATGCAAGCACTGTATACTATCCTGTGACATATTTGACCACATATGATGCAACTGCCAGTCCAGATACCTAGCTAGCCAAAACTGGCATCCCATCTGGTTCTAAATGCTTGATAAGTGACAAATCTGGAGACCAGACAGGCCAAAGAAATATGATAATATGACAGAGTTTCCTGGAAAACCCTAGCTGTGTGTAGCCATGCATTATTCTGTTAAAAATTGGCTGTTTTCAGCCTGCAATAAAAGGCAACATGAAGGCACAGGATTTCCTGAACATACTGCGTGCTGTCAATATCTCTTGTACCACTACTAGAGATGACTGGCTATGATATGAGATGGCTTAAACCACCAATGGAGGCAGTAGGCCACTCATCAGTAAAAAACAGGTTTGTAGTGCTTACCATCAGTGGTCCTTCACATTCTAACATAGTGGTCATCCATTCCCAAACAGACCCAGCATTCATCAATAAAGATGATACACTACCAGTTCACGCTTCTCTTACTACACCATTGCAAAGCTGACAATGTTTGGTTGCTATTGACAGTCATCATGCATGCAAATTTTCCTTTCAACTGTACAGAAAGACAGTGTTCTGGTAGCAAAGTTTCCACATTTCTGTGATAGTGAATAAAGGTGTCATTGTAGTTGTTTATGCTTGTCTCATGATCACCCAATCATCTCCCTTGTTGATGTGTTTGAAGTGTCTAGAGCCTGCCCGCTATGTATGTTTTCCCTCATCTAATCATTGCTCCACAGTCAGCTTACCTTGTCTTCTAAGCTGTTCCGTCAATTTGGCCATCTTCCTTCCCTCAGCACCATAACGTAACCTTTCTAAAGCTCTGCAAGCTGTATGTAATGTCTTTGACTGCATCACACAAGCATGTCTGTCATTCAAAACCCTTCAAACAATAGGAACTTTTACACTGAAATTCTGAACACAGCAAGCCTCTGAGAACTCTGGGGTAACAAATCTAATGCACTCTAATGGCATTACCTGGTGTATAATCAGGCCACAACTGTAATTATTTAAATAGCTATCCAAGACATAACTGCAAAGTTTTATGGTAATCAGACAATTCTCAGTTTTGTAAAGACACGCTATCTTTGCCACCGGCATCACTACCCACATACGATCAATCCCTAGGCTTTTCCTGACATGTAATTAACTGTTTGCCCCTGAAAGTCAGCTTCTTACACACTCACAAGCAGTTCACATGAACTTTCTAACAATAATTTACAATAATATAGACAAACACTTTCTAACATGAGTTTTGGACCACCCAGTATCTTTAGATATAACTTCTCTTTTCTGTAGATAAATAAATTTGATTATAAATATTGTTAAAAATTTTCCCAAAATAGAAGATTTGTATGTGATTTTACCTAATATCTCATACAGAGTAGAGATTAGAAATCCACAAAATGCATTTCAAATAGTAGCTGAAGATATTTTATACATTCGAAACATCTGTGAATCTTGTAACATCCATAATTTATCTTATCAGTATTATATTATCTTGGAAAATGTATCAAATTCAATAAACAAAATGCAAATTACTATGTAATATAAAGATATGACTTATCTAATATTTGACAAAGAAAAGCAAATGATGCTAAAAAGTTCATTTCTAATCAGTTAGAAAATCAAATAAAAATGCTAAATTCTTTTTATCTTATTAACTAATAATGATATTAATACTTAAACTTAATACCAAATAGCAATTTCATTCCACTTCTATTTTATTTCAAAAATCATTATTATTTTTAAAAATATTTTTGGATAATTTTTATCTTAAAATTATTTTATATAATATTAAAATGAACTAAAAATGTGATTATGAGAATTTTATAAAGATTAAAGATGTTTTAAGAGAAAGCTGAAATAGTAAAAAACAATATAAAGGGTCCATATATAATACATTGTACCAATATGTCATTTTTTACACACATCAATGTTTTATTACAGGTGGTTATATATTCAATGTCTATACATTTAATACATTAATCGCCTAATTTAATATATTTGTTTCTATTCAAATAATATAGGTGATAATATATGTATATTTTCCTCATATCTTCTCTTTCTCCTTCAGTATTTAAATGAGTATAACATATAATAAAGACACCATATATTAGCTTCAATCCTTAATTAGAAGAATTAAGCTTAGCTATGGGGCAGATAGAAAGTCCAGTTTCCAGTTATAGTTCATACAACAAAAGATCTTTTCAGAGTTAGTACGTTTTTATGAAAATTTAAAGTTTTATGAAACATTAATTTATTAAATTCTTTTAATTAAAAGTACTTTTTACTGTAGTAAAATCTTTTTAATCAAAATCAGAAAAGTTTGAATTATCTATTTTTAAAAATTAAACTAGTTTTTGCAAATGTTTGACAGTATTCTTTAGTGAGATATCACATTTTCTTTTCTACCTTAATTTGATTTTTCAGCTAAATATACACTTGTGTACATTCCGTTGTTAAATATCATAAAAATATAGATAAACAACACTGCTATCTAGATAAAAAGTCACTAAAACTTAAGAAAATGTTAAAGTTTTGTCGTGCACTAGTTTATAGAGTAAATACTAAAATGCATACATGTTATAAAGAGGTTAATTGGATACTATTTTCTGTTTTCAAGTTTCATTTTCAAAATATAAGATATAAATTTGAATAATTTGAAACTAACATGCTAAGTAAAGTTAATTCAAATTTAACAGTAATTTACACATAAATATCAAGAATAATAGTAAATTTGATTATTCAATAATCTGGATTAATTGGATTCAGTTATATTATGCAGAAATGTAACTATGGGGAATGAGGGTGTGTACATGCCTCAGGAACCAACTTTGAGAGCTCCAAAATGAGTCTGCAGAATTAAAAGCAAGTAGAATTTTTTTGTAATTAATGTTTAATCAGAGGCATCAGGTATGAGATTTGTTCCAGATGCCAAAACTGTTTGGTACAGCCCTGGTATTATGTAAATGTGATCATCAAAGTACTTCCAACAGCTTAAAGTGAATAGAGATTCCAGGCATGAGCAATACAGTAGAGTCTCACAAACTCAACTTAATGTGGGCTGAGGTTACAAATTATTGAAAATGACGAGTTTTATGGAATAGCAATGATAGTAGTCTAAATAGCTTAATTTTCATAACGGTGTTATATGTGAAAATTCATATATGTATTAACTATGTACCATTACTGACTATTTTTATTTGTAGCTAAATTAAAAAAAAACAACATTGGCTATTTAGTAGCTACTTTCATGTTAGTGACATTTGCATCATGTAGTTTTTCAGTGACACCTTAGAAAACGAGTTATATTCTTTGTTAACATGTGGAATTCACTGGCAACATTATTATAAAGTGTTGCCAGCAAAGAATGATAACTTATTTGATCCTAGTGTTAAATTATAGCAGTAAAAATTACATTACATGTATTTATTTATTTATTTTTTTGAATCAGGAGTTTTACAGAATTCTAAGTTATCAAGAGTAGAGTTTCTGGGACTCTACTGTATACTCAACAATAATAATGCATTTTCATTATTTACAAAAATTTTTCTGTCAAAATGTAAAAACCATTTAAGAAAATTTTAATTTATAATTCTTGTAATTAATAATGCTATAAATTAGAATAACTGTCTGATTAATATGTAAAATATTAAATCTTTTTTGCACGCTAGTAAAGTTATATAATATCTTGATAACAAACATCACTTCTCTTTTTATTTTATTTTTAATAAAATTTAATAAAAACAATTGAAAATGTAACATGATTTTATTATGAAATAACAGAAAACAAATGTATGACAGTTGTCATCAACTTTTCTAATTATGTGATGTCCTATTTTTCACAATCTTCTGGGATAATAAGGTAATACTGACTGAAAAGTATTTTCCTTTTAATTAATTATTTTAAATTTCAATAGAAGTAGTTGATTAACTTATTCAAATTTCACTCATTATAAAGGAAAGCTATCCGGTAGAAATTATCACACTTTTTGTAAATAACACAATAAACACTTAAATAAACAAAAAAAAAAAATTGAAATTTGTTTTTAAATTAAATGATTAAATCACATAAAACAAATTCCATTCATGCAATTATATTAATTACAGTATATCTTCTGTCTATGCCAGATACCGTAATGTCAGATTTGTGACTAAATAGCCAATTCCTTGGTATTGTACAAGGAAAATTGAAAAAGATAAAATGGCATCAATGTCACAAAAGTCAATCAGAATTATAAAATTTGATTTACAAACCACTGGGATCAGGATGGGGGCAACAAGATGGTCCGATTAAACAGAATTCCTTTTTACTACAAAGCTCAGATTACCTGACAAATTCAGCATTTTTTAATAATTAATGAATATTTAGCAATTGATCTTGAAGAAAGAAACCTATGAAAGTTACAAAGTCTTCTCGTGTTAATATCTTGTTTAATTGAAACAATTTTTTAATTCAATTTCTTCCTGTAAAATATATTTAAAAGGAAAAAAAACAATCATTTTGTAAATTAATTTATAATAAATAATATATATATATTGGCTTGAGGAATGATGAGTTTTCAATTGTTTAATATAATTGCATTGTAGTTGAGGCTATTTGCCATAAGAACTTGAGCATGTATTATTAAGTTCTGACATTTTTGTCACTCATCATTCTAAAAAACATAAAACAATTAAATAATTATTATTAAAAAAAAAAAATTAATTTTAAAGTTTAACTCATAGGAATAATATAGAAAAATGGTCCAAATGATTTTTCAAGAATCTATATAGGCTCTGTCTAAAAAGATGATGATGTATATCAATTTTCTTTCTTGACTTTTGCATTGTCAACATGTAAAATTCTTGTTATTAACCACAATATTTAAGTACAAGATATGAAACAATTCTAGTCCACTAAGTGATACTTGTGTGGATATTTCATTCTGTCAAAAAATGGACTATCATAACTGGAATATTCAGTCTGATAAAACAGTGCTAAAGGCGGGCACGATAACATGGGTGCCAGATGTTTTTAGGGCAACTGGAAGGGTGGACAGATGGCACCAGCATTTATGCAAGCTGTGGAACATAGAAATCAGGCACTCCCGTGGTATTGAGCTGTAGTTGTTCTTGCACTCCGCAGGCACAGATGGGACTATGTGCATATTGGCAAGATCAGCCTTACCCTGCAAATACTTCTCTCCAGTTTGAAACACACTACCCTTGAGCACCAGAGTTTATTGGCACACTAACCATGATCCTCCCAAACTGATTGAATGAATGCTGGCCATAAAAGTACTGTAAAATTTAACGATTTTTTTGTAGGCATGATCAATATTACAAAGAAGTTCAACAGTATTTTAATATAGTTTTGGGCAGTATTTTTCGATTTGAACTTCCTACTGATTGTATTCTCTTGATGTTAATGACTCATCTGACAATTTCTGATTAATTTTGGAAACAGCAGACACTTTTGTCATTACAGGGACATTCTTGGACGAGGAGACACTTTGCATTTTGATTCAGGAATCCAGTGATCCAAATATTTCTATATTAGTTATCACTAAAAACAAAAACAATCTCGTGCTTTATGGCAGGGGTACCATCCATTGAGAGATCACTTCTTGCTATACATTCTCTGAACTGTACATGATTTAACTGATGCTCAATGGACCTGTTCACACACCACGGATGAAAAATGGGAAAATTTTCCCGAAACCACCGTGATATGACTTGGCACATAGAATTTCTCATGCCATTATTCAAATGCTTATTGTGGAAAACACCACTTGTACTTAAAAGTTTCTGTCATAGCTGTGTATCTCCTAAATCACACAGTTTATGACTGATTATATATTCTAAGAGTCCACGATAAAGAAAATCATACTGTGCCTGAATAAAAAAAAAATAAAAGAAAAACATTTTACAATACAGATTGAAAAGAATAATGTTTTTAATTAATAGACTTACCAATGTTTGCAACATACAACAACGCTGTGAACGAGTGTAACGAGCAGCTTGGAAAACATCAACTCTTTCTTCTGCTTTAAGTTGTTGAATTAATACAGTTAATGTTACAAAAACACTGCTTCGGTCTCCACCTCCACTGTTAATAAATTTTACATACTCATATAAGCAAAAATATCAAATTTATTAAACAGATAATTCTTTTATATATTAAATAATGATAAATATAATATATTCTTTTATGGAAGATCCACACCTTTTTTTTATGACAATTATTTTCTTTTAGTTTATTGATAGAATCTTATTTGGCTTTCATGAAATTTAGAAGAATTTATTACACATATTCAGTTCTAGAGAGATAATGGAATATCACACAGATATAATTATAGCATTCACCCTAACAAGATCAATAAAAAATATACAGGAGAAATTTAATTCTTAATAAATATACATTTATGCAAACTGAATTCCTATTTCAGAATTTTCAGTTTATCCATTATGATACAATGAATAACGTGAAAAATTCTGAAAGAAGACTGTTTTTGTTCTTGATATTGCAGAAAAACTATATATATATTATGCAATTATTTGACTGATGTAAAATTCTAAAAAAATTGCAATAAATATATTAATTTTTAGAATTTAGAAAAATCAGAAGACAGATCAAATACTGTGAAACTTATTACTTATTAGTAAAAAATTGGTCTTATGTATAGATAAAAAATAGATTTGTAACTTAAACAATTTTCTTTAACTTATAAACTGGTATCTTAAAAACTATCTACAATAAACTCAAATTTTATTAAAATTACCAGTTAATAATCTATACTAATTTTTTTACCTGCAATGAACAGTTAGAGGTCCAGCACCTGGATTTTGTTCTTGACACTGCTGAGCTGCTTCAATCAATGACAAAAATCCTGTCACATCTTCTGGGACAGGATTTGTCCACCCACAAAATTGCATATGAGTAACTTTATGACTATCATCACTCTGAAATATAATAATTANAAAAAAATCTATTAATCAAACTGCTTTCAAAATCTATAAATTTGTTAAACTGTTTATAAAAAGAAAATCATCAAAGTTTAAAGTTATTATTAAACAAAACATTATTATTTAATTTTACTAACTTGCTTTTTAATGATTGTTTATCACAATCATTAAAATTGGCAGCTGAAATATATAAGATTTATGTATATAATAAATTCAAAATAAACCAAACAACTGAAATTTAGAATAAAATCATGCTATAATTTAATTACTAAAGAAATTAACATTAAATTTGTTTGTAACAACAAACATTTAAAGTAAATGTTTAATATATTACAAACATGTATTTGTAGAAAACTAATACTATAGTATTGCTTTTCTGTAAACATAATAAAATATACAAGGTCTGTTCAAAAAGTATCAGACCTTTTTTTTTCCGCGTAAACCAATGATGCGAGAGAGGCCTCCTTCGGTGGAGTTGTGGAGGGAACAGTCATGCACAGCCCTGAATTTTTTCCCGCCTGTAGGAAGCGTCAGTCGTTGGCAATCGGCGTATGAGTGAGGTCATGTAGTGCACTCTCGTCGGATTTCACTAAGCTGGAAAATGACGAACAACGTGAGCAGCGATATTAGTAGATAGGAACTGAATATTAAATTTATTAATTAAAATTTTTGATTTTTTTTTGATCAGTACAGATTTCTAGTAACAGAAGAAAATGATATCCTAGTGTATAAATGTGTAGTATAAAAGATGATTTCTATTGTCTAATATTGAAAGATTATCAAGTAGTTGCAAATAAACTAGTTTGTGATCAGTTTCCTAAAAACATTAATAATTAATTTATTAAAAATAATGAAATGTAAAGTTTTTGTGCCATAAATACACAGTTTTTTAAATTAAATATGAGATTTATAATATAATTTTGAAGACTTGACCAGTAAATGACCACAACAATTATTCACTGGAATTTAAGTTAATGCATCAAATCATGATCAAAATCAGGCAAGTGAATGGACTAGAGCAGTGGTTTCCAGCCTTTTTTCATTAGCGTATTTCATTAGCATTTCATATTTGTAAATGACCATATATGGCTTCCTACCAGTGATTGATCAGGTGGTAGTCATTCACTGAGTTTTTCTGTCCAGCAAATAACCTGAACAACAACTTCATCTCAACCCTTTAACACTCAACCACCATTCACTGTCCTAGTCACCTAAGATCACAATGGTCATTCACTGTTCTAGTCATCTAATTATTACTTAGTAAGAAATATTTTCAGTTTAAATATATCAACGATTTGATATATATTTTTCCTTAGTCTGTTTTAATCTTTTCTTATGATAAAAAAAAAAAATAAAACAATTACAGTAGAGCGTCAATTATCTGAAATGTCAATTATCCAAAAGAATTCCAGTCCGCAAATTTAAATTTTCGCCAGTGCTGTGGCGCTACAATCTTTGGCTATGTGTTGGGCTACTCAAATATTTTACATTTTTGATACTAAATTAACTTTTGAAGTAAAATTTTTTATTGTTTTTATATTTTCCAATATATTTATTTTGTTTGTACAAAATAAAAAAATAAATTTTAACGATACAATAGTCTTCGTTAGGCTTAACATCGAAGAAAATTCAACGCGAAGTGACATGCAACGGAGAAAGATTTCAACATGGGATAGGTTAATATATTTTTTCGTACATAATCGGTTATCCGAAATATCGATTTTCCGAACAACCCCAGTCCCCAATTGATTCGGATAATCAATGCTCTACTGTATTATAACTTTTAACCATGTTTTAATTCATTAGAACTGTAATTTTATATTTAAACATCAGAATCAGAAACTAAAAATTTATTAAATTTTTTTATGTTTTATTTAATTTTTTAATATATATATATGTTAAATATGCCTAAATAAAAACATTAGATAAATCAAGATGTTATATAACTATTTTTTCATGAAACATGAAACACTCCAGAAACACTGGTTCTGCAATGAAAAATAAATCAAATAATAAAAATATGACAATGAATTTCAATTGGTATATTCAGTCATTGGAAAAATTGATAATTTTTAATATTTAGCTCACATAATTTAGAATTAATGTTCAATTTAAAAAAAAAATAAAAAGTGTTTTAATTCCAAAAGATTTAATAAATACTCACCTTAATATTTCCAATGATAAATTCTCTCCGTATAAAATGTGTACTTTCTTCAATAGATATAGCTTTGACTTTTACATAATCATATTCTTTTTCTTCATTTAATTCCGGCCAATACTGTTGACATTTTGTCTAAAACATGAAATTTTTTATTTTACAAAATCAATCAATTATCATTAAGAAAATCACAGATATATTTGCATTACTATTGATATTCACTGACATAAATATCTTGAAAGGATATTTTAAATTATAATTATTTCCTTATATTTTATAAATATTACAACTTATATAAACTTTTTAATATTGTTGGTTTGCTTTGAATTTTTTACTTCAATTACTGTACTGTACTTATCACTTTCAACATAAACTATAATACATAATACATATGTATCTTAATATAATTGGTTTTAAAAGTAATGATAATACGTTAAAGATTTCTATTACATTTACTCTATAATTACAAAATATAAATTATATATATATATAAGTTTTTAATAATAATAATAATTTATATAGAAGTTATAAGTTATATTTTGTAACTTAGAAACAATCAAATTTATTTAGTTATAATTTAGGTACTTATAGAGTAAATGAAAAGTAAATTTTCCTCTATTAATACCTCTATAAAAAAATCAATTCAAAAATAAAAAAAAATCTATTAATCAAACTGCTTTCAAAATCTATAAATTTGTTAAACTGTTTATAAAAAGAAAATCATCAAAGTTTAAAGTTATTATTAAACAAAACNTTCCAAAAGATGCGTTCCAGCAGTGTTTCCAGCAATGGCAGGAACACTGGGAGAAGTGTATACATTACCAAGGAGACTACTTTGAAGGGGATTAGGATTTTGTACCTCAAGGTCAATAAATTTATTTTTGCCGACCAAAGGTCCGATACTTTTTGAACAGACCTTGTATATGCTCAAAAGACCTTGTATATGCTCAAAAGATTATTACTTTTCAACAGTTTTCATTTAAAAATAATGTCAATTGACAATAAAATTTTAAATTACATTATTACAGATTTCTACTCAAATTATTATTAAGTTATATTACATAATTTATACATTAAAATACCTTTACATGATATGTAAAAGAAAGTTCAATTTTTTAATAACAAAAGAACTTTATTTTAAATTAAGATATCTTATATATATATAAAACGTAATAATTAATAATTATATCATTAGCAGAAAAAATTCTAAATAATCACTTTTATTACTGTTGTTGTTAATATACATATTTTAAAAAAGAGAGTTTTGATATCACAACATATACAGAGAAGAACTCATTTAAGAAAGAAAAGAATATGAAATTGAAAGAATATGAAATTTTCATATTCTTTCAGAATTATCAGAGAAATTCTAATCGGTTATGAATAAATTTTGATGTTTCATAATAAAAATTTTTTGTAATCAATCAAAAACTGTCTAAAAATAACACTGAAGTGATTATTCAATACACTGTAATATTTTGCAAATTCAATTTATTTATAGAAATAAATCTAAGTATTTTGCACTTAAAGAAAGATGAAATCTACTTTTATATTTAATTAATTATAGAGCTACGTGTCTCTAGCAACAGTTAAATATAAATAAATAAATCATATTTCTATGAATTTTATAATGATTTCACAAACATTTACTACTTTATATATATGCAAGGTCTATTTAAAAAAGCTACCAAATTGTGAACTTATTTAAAAATATGAATATGAAAGACTTAGAAAGTAATTTTCAAAGTATATATTAATGTTTTTGGTTTATTAACTTAATAATAATTAGTAAAATAAAATTAATAACTATAATTGAATTTTAAAAGATTACACATAAACATGTTTACAAACAAAACTCTATTTGAAAATATGTAATGATGTAGTAATTATGTGTGATAAATTCTAACCTGTCCTTCTCCCATATCTGAAAGCATAACAACTGTTGCAACACTTTGTTCTTTAATTATCCTCCAAAATTCACTTATGGTACATGCTAATGGATCTTGAGTAATAATGAAAGACAAGGAACGATCGTAACCCTTAAAATAAAAAAATAAATTTTAATTAAATTTATTAATCATATTTACATAACAGCTAAAACATTTACAAAAATAATATTTAATAACATACCTGAATAAATGATGCATTAATGTAAGATGAATGATCACGAGAAGGAGAAGGTGGCAGTATAACCCTATTAACATCATCTAAAATAGTGAAAAGAGTTATAAATAATAAAATATAATTAAATTTGTTAAATCTATTATAAACAACATTTTAAAATATTAAGTATTTAACATTTTACTGTACTAAATTAACTACAAAATGTTCACATAAACCACAACTATACCCAGCAGAAAACAATTA
Organism: Centruroides sculpturatus; assembly: GCF_000671375.1. Classification (NCBI taxonomy): domain Eukaryota; kingdom Metazoa; phylum Arthropoda; class Arachnida; order Scorpiones; family Buthidae; genus Centruroides; species Centruroides sculpturatus. The sequence goes on along the minus strand of NW_019384362.1, from coordinate 384,405 downwards.
AATATGTAATCCAACACCTTATTTTTCGCTGAGAGATTATTTTTAATTAAAACAAACGTTTTCGATCCATTCATTGGATCATCCTCAGGCTAAATGGAACACTTCATAAATAGAACTACTCGTTTAAATATTCAAAAATACAAATAAACCGATAACATAAAAATAAATAATACTTGTAAATAATACAAATATTCAAAATAAATAACATAATATCATTACTAAATAATAATATCGTCTGCCTAACTATATAGAGCTTATTATTTCATACTAAATTTCCTGCGCTTTTTTTAAGCTTTTAACCGCAAACTTCCAAGCGGAAGGAAGACCCTCCGCATCTCTTGCGTTAATACATTTTTCTTCAAGTTTGCTTCTATAGATTTCTATCTTTTCAGCTGTTCTTGCCAANTCTTTTTAGCCTGAGGATGATCCAATGAATGGATCGAAAACGTTTGTTTTAATTAAAAATAATCTCTCAGCGAAAAATAAGGTGTTGGATTACATATTACAAAATGTTCACATTACAGAGAAAATTCATTCATGTTTAAAATGATTTTTAAAGAAAATAATTAAAACTTAACATTCTAAAAATTCCCATTTACATTATAGATTTATTTATTATTATTATATTTTTTCATTGTAAATATACTCTTATTAATATATTCAAAAACATCACTAATATTATCTTTACAAATTTAAAAGATTTAAATTTTTTGAAAGTTAAGTAATAAATTTTAAAAGCTATTATTTCAATAAATTATTTTTTTAATATAAATCTTTTTTTCCAAATAAATTATCTTATATTTATGTAAATAAGCTATTTTAAAATTTGAATATTAATTAGATAAATTTAACTATTTATAACAATAATATTTTTAAAAATCAATTTGTTTCTAGTACTAAAAACTACAATGTCTTAGATTTATAAATAATGATAAAATTTTTATTAATTGTATTTTTTTTCTTGTTTATTATGCTGTAAATAATAATCTAATACATTATAAGTAACACAATTTAAAAAGGATTTATTGATTAAGAAAATATGCAATTTACTAATTATTGTCAAACCCTATTTATGTTTTTCAAGGAAAAAATGTACAAATGAAATCACTTTTGAATTGCTTTCAGAGTAAATATAATCATTGGAAATGTATAGTGCAGCATAAATGTATAACACTGTATAACTGAATTCGTATGTGTAATTTATAACAAAAAGGATTCAATTTACTACACATATAATATGTGATAGATTTGAACTACATAAAAAAAAAGGAAAGTAAATTCAGTATGAATAGTCATGTACTCTTAAAACTTGGGTTAAATTTTGTTTTTCTTGTTTTTTTGACAGACTTGTCACATTAATACACACTGGTATAGTTATGTGACATCAATTCTCCTGCCAAAACTCTAGTTGCATTAAAAATGCAGTCATTGTAAAGATTAGTTCACACAGACAGCAAATAATGAGAATAAATGAAAAACCAGAAAGTGATTTTTATTTGCTTCACAAAATTGAGTCACACTAAAAAAACACAGAAAACTAAAATTTTCAATATGTAGACTAGCAGAGCAATTTCCTATATGGCAAAATTAGTTGAAAATGGTGTCATATATTATGTATTATTTGCTCTGCTTTTTACAATTGCTAAAAATTTTCAGTCAGTGTGGACTAACCTTAAGTGAATACATAATTTGCTTTTTCACTTTTTTTAACCTTCTGTGAGTCGATGGGTCTGACAGACCCGACACGATTTTTAGTCAAAATTTTTTAATATTAAATATTTTTTGAAAAATTTGAAAAAATTAATATTCCTCAAACTTTTTAACCAGATTAACATGCTGTTAAAATTTTTTGCATAGCAATGCTCATTTTTTTAGAAAAAAATGCTTCATGAGTCGCATGGGTATGACAGACCCATGCAACTCACGGTGGGGGTAAAAAAACGTCAATTAATTACTCGCCGTTGCCGATAGCGAGTGTCGCAATAACTTTATCGCGTTGAAGTTGTCGCGCGGTGTCTATTATACTTTATAATATCGTTATTTATTTATATATTTATATTTTTGTTTTTTTGTTATAATATTGTTTTCAAAATTAATGTCTAATTAACTTTTAATTATTTTAATTATTATTCTATTTTTATCATATAATTTTTATATATTACTTATGATGATTCTTCGTATATTAGACGATGCAAGTTGGCATTTTTTTACATTTACTAACCAATGGGAAACTTGTGAAAACAGTCTAGCTATAAATTGCCGGGAAATATCTCCCCCCTTTCGGCAATGATCTTGGAAATCAAATGTAAACAATCGCTGTAAATTCGCTTGTTTTATTCGCGTTTTGAGCTATAAATTGTTAATTAAATATTGTTTCACAATGTATATACGAGTAAGCATGTTCTCAAAACTGTCTAGCAATAAATATTCCCGGGAAACTCCAACTCTCTATAGTAAGTCTATGGAAGATGTTATTGCTGTTAATTGGCTTTAAAATTTTTGTTTCTACGCCTATTACACTGTAATTGGTAATTTATATTATGACTGATTTAAGTTCAACGAATGAGAGGTTTCTTCAGAACCATCTGGTCTGGATTTTCCCGCGAAGAACCAATCAACGTGATTAAAGTCAGAATGTAAGCAAACCTTACAAATAGCTATCTTCTTCATTTTAGAGCCGTAATTCTGGTAATTTTACTCCTGAATGTTCCTGACAAAACAAACATTTGTTTAAATAACGTCAATTAAAATGAAAAGTAGCGAAATTAGAGCTGAAAACGATGAAAATGGCGATTAACTAACTTTTATTTACATTCTGACATTGATTTAAGTGAAAGGCTAATTCTTATCGCAGTCAATTTCCCACAAGACAATTCTGAGAAGATGCTTACTCGATCAAACGAAATAAAAGCAGTATATGTTAGCTAATTAGCCCCTAAACATTATGAGAGCTAATTAGATATAAAGTGAAAAATTACAACTATGCGACAATCATATCGCATAGCTATCATTATTGTAAAATCAAATAATCTAAATTAATCTGATAAAAATACTTTAAATTGTTATCTGCAATTATTATCTATTTATTTTCCATCGCTAAACAACAAAACAAAACTAAAACAAGAACGTAAACTACATTTTAAGTAATTATAAATGAAATCGCTGCGTTTAATCGCGTTACGACTTTGTTGTCGCGCAATACGCAACGCGCGACAGAAAAAAACAAAAATAAATTATGACAATACAAATTGTGAAAATTACAAAATTTTTGATAATTGCATTTTTATAACATTCAGGTATTGACATGGATGTATTTTTTAAGTATTATTTTGTAAAAATTTTATATTATGAAGAAAACAAATTTCAGAATCGAGAGCATGTCGTAAATTGCCGAATTTTTGATGGTCCACCCATTATTTTTTCGATCGCTTCTTTTCATGCACAGAAAACATTTATAACTAAACTATAAGCAAATAATTTTGATGGATTCTATAATATTTTGAACGATGTCAATTTTTGAAAATAGGTGATCGAGTTAAGCCTAACACACGACTATATCAGATAAAAAATTAAAAATAAAATTTATGTCTAAAAATCATACGAAACTATCTATTAAATCATAAAGACAACATTCTTATGAGTAAAATGAAGTAAAATCTTTGTCAATTAGTCGATTTACAACTCAGAAAAGAAGTGTTGAAAATAGAGTCATAAAACAATTAACGTTTATTGACTTTCGCGGTAGGGGGTAACGCGGGGTCGGTTGACAAATTTTCTCGCAGTAGTGCAAAAGTTCTACTCACTTCGCTTGAAAGTGTCATATTTCTTCCCCACTTACAAACAAACCCGATGGCAATCGGTGAAACAGGAGATAAATTACAGCGAGTTGAAATTTGATATGTTTATTTTTTTGCGTTTTTCGTATCGAATTACATAAAAATAAATATTAAAAAATTAATTTTGTTAATACGCAAGTAATTTATATCACTAGATAGAAAACAAAGCGCAGAATCAAACAAAGAAACTGTAGTTTCTTTATGTGATAGATAAAATTGAATTATTTCATATTAAAAACACTGGGTCTGAAAGACCCATGCGACTCAAGTAAGGGCCCCATTCCTAGCGACTTACGCAGGGTTAATACTCATTTAATATATATAATATATATAGTGTAATATATAAATGTATTCATTTTGATACAAATTGTCTTATTTCAAGTATATGTATCTAGTTGTAATATAGTTTAATTAGATTATGTGATAGAGAATTAGGTTAAATTGGTTGATGATAATGTATAATTTAATGATAGAAAAATTGATTGTTATTAAAATACATCCCTTGTAACCGGCTAATGGCCTTAATACAAATAAACTGATTGATTGAATACTCATTTAAAATTTTTCCATTTCAAAGAGACTAACACAAATAAAAAAAGTGCTTTAGGGTACTGAAAAATATAAGGTGTAAGTACAAAACAGTATAAATGAAAAACCTATAACTGAATTCTTTTATAATAAAGAAAATACTGTGCAGAGAATTTTAACATATAATTGTGAAAAATGTACAGCTGACAAATGTATAAACAAAGTTGATTGTAAAAATTCAGGAATGTTTGAAAAATTAATTATTATATTAAATAATACAATAAAACATATTTCATAATTAAATAATTAGAAAAGATATAATAAAAACTATTACCATAGTAAAATTAGATGAAAAAAGTTAGAATGAAAATTTCTAATGAATTAGTGTTTTTTATTTTAGAAAAATCATATCAGTTTCAGACATAGTCATGCTGTTTTCACTATTAATTTTACTTTGCTTATTTTACTTTATGTAAAGTATTTATGTTTGAATATTTCTTTTAAAATTTAAATCTTTAAATTTTAAAAGTTCAGCAGCATGTTCTGAATAAAGAAACTTCTAATAAAAAAGTACTAAATTAACTACTTAAGATATCCAGCAGGTAAAAAGAAAATTGCCTATATACCAATTAAAAAATATTACTACATTTATCTTTTAATAATTATTCATAAGTAAAATTTTAACATTTAATGTCTTAGAACATTTTATAAATATTAAAATTATAAAATCTTAAATTATATTAAAAAATTTATCAAAATAAAAAAATAGATATGCTGATATATGAAATAAAAAGAAAACTTCTGTTACTTAAACATTTTATCATAAAATTTAAAAAGCTATTAAAGAGAGAGAGTTTTAAAGACATAAAATATTTTAGAATGAAAAGAGCATGCTTCTATTGAGAATAATATACAGTAATTATATTGATTCTTAACAAACTTTCGGTTCTTTTTGTGTTGTGATATTAAAATTTATTTAAAAAGTAATACAGCAAACATTACTAAATTACTTTTAGAAAATTATTTTAAATAAGAATTCCAAAGAAACCAAATTAGTTTGTAACTGAATAACTCTACAATAAATGTTAAATGCAAGTGGTGATTTTATCTTTCATGTAACAAATTCAATAATTTTGATTGCTTATTTTCAAATATAAATTAATTTCACTTACATTGTCTAACATTAAAAATAAACAAAATTTACAGATATAATAAATAAGATCATTAATGACTGTCTAGGAGTTGAAATATTCAAATAATAAAGTTGATTAAGTAATGAAAATTTAATAATTATTGAAACAGTAATATATTTAGATTTACTCCAGTAAATAATAAATATTTAATAATATATTTTATTTCTAAAACGTTAAGAAATAATTATAAATATAAACTTCAAAGTTTACTTACATGGTATGATAAAATCATATCTATTTTTACTCATATTCATTGCCATTGTACCAACACAGGATGCTTTATGATCTTCAATAACTTCACCAAGTTTCTAGAAATAATGTACATCTTATTTTACTTTTGAATTTCAAACTTTTAACTGGGTTAACCATTTATATTCATCATTCCAACATCATCATCTGTTGGGTAAACCATGTTATAATGTGTCATTAATTTCATATCATGACACACTAATAAGATTATACAATGATTATAGATATGCATTAATGAAACATTAAAACCAAATATTATTCCTGATAAATATTTCATATTAAATAATATCTTCTTTCTTTTACTTTTAAGTAAGCATATTACATGTTTGAACACTAGAAATAATTTAAATAATATTTTTAAATAAAAACTGTGATAACAAATTTGTTTACCTGGCTTACTTGATGTATATTTTCATTTTATCTTATAAAATAAGAGTTTACAAACAAAAATGTAAATGTGTTATTATTAATATAATATGATTAAAAAATTATGAGCAGGTAATCAATAAATGCTGAATTTCTAAATAAAAATACAGTCTTTTCTTATCACATTTTATTTATATTATTAAATAATTTAAGTAATCAATTTTCAATTGTTTTATATATATATTTGATTATAAATAATAAAATTTAAAAAATAAATAATGGAAAATAAAAATATTTTAATTATATTTAATTTTAACATTTAAATCTTTTATAACTTTTAAATACATATTTGGATATATTGTATTACCCAATATAACCAAATATACATTATTTAATCATATAATACTTATAACAATTTTTTTTTAAATCTTAAAAAAGTAATATTTGAAAATAGCCATTTCAAAAGTATAATTTTCAAAAAATTAATAAATTCCATGTCTTAGTGTTATACACTGTTTTAATAAAATCTGTCTTATCTATCAAAATAATGATGCATAGAAAGATATTTACAAGGCTAGAAATAAATTAATGCAGTATTAATTTTACATTGTAGATAAAAAAGAATAAGAATATCAAATCATTACATGTATGAAAAAAAAATAGCCTAGATGCATATTTACTTGTAGAGTAAATTATAAAGATAAAAAGTTTCATTATTAGGCAAACAGCACTATCAGCATTTCATTTAATAACACATCAGGGTCTCTAAATATACAATTTTATGATTTCATTTTTATTAAAATCTCAATAACTTGAATAGATGCATATATATAATTTTATTTTTTTAATTTACAGATATAAAAATTTAAAATACAATCATTATTAAAATGAAAATAATGAAAAATAGTATTAAATTTAAAATGTTTACATCACAAATTTACTGTAGTATTACATATTAGGAAATTTTCATATTTTAAAAATTACTCTTTTTTTTATATCTTAAAAATAGTGTACACTCAGCAAAAGTAATGTGACATTGAAAGTCAATGACAGGCTCAACCAATTTTCCATTTTAATTGTTAAATTTTAATGTCTCTCTTTTGACAGGAGGAAATTGATGACAGCCATCATTAATGTTCTATGTTGTCTTAATTTTGCTGCCCATGTGTATCCACTTTCATAAAGCTAGATTAACAAAATATAAATGATCTTTTATATATTTTTTTATTTTATTATGTCTAAGAAAATATATACAGGGTGTATAGTATTTGTAGTGTTTTAAAGAAAATTCTTCTCCCAATTACAGACTGATCCTAAAATTAGTCATTATATAGACAAATATCAAGTATTAAAGTTTTTCTAAGGCTAACTTTTTTCTTATGTAAACATATAAGTTATTGCACAGTATTAAAATTAAACATTTTGTAATTAAATTGCACATACTCTGTCTTTTGTAAATTTAAGAATATAATGCTTATTTAAAAATATAAATATCTTAATAATAAATTGACAGTAGATTTATTTTAGGCAAAGTTCTAGTTATAATAGCAGTAACAATGAAAACAGTTGAACTTTAAAGAGATGAGAAAAAGAGATAAAAAAAACCAAATTAAATTTTTATTCAGTTTTCTTTCTTTTATACAAATCATCATCAGCTATGAAAATTATCAAGTGCATTAGAATAAATACATTCAAAAGAAAAAATCTTTCTCTGTTTGAACTTCTTCAAATTTAAAATTACAAGGAAAGTTATAATTATTGAAAAATTAGTAAAAAGAAGTAAAATAAAAGTAAGTTAAAACAGGAAATTATAAGGAAATTACATTTAACATTGTAGTGTATTCTATTTAATTCAGACTTGCAGCCACCCAAATTACATGCAAATTCTGCAAACACTCCTGCACATGACTGCTACTTCTAGATAAAGTTGGAAAGAACTTTTTGAATAAAAAAGGTAGTATCATAAAAGTCTGAAATAGCAGTTCATTTACTATCTAAGACAAAGAAGTCATAGACATTAATAATTCTAAGCTGTGTGAAGTGTGTATTATCTAATATCAGTTTCTATGATTTAGTTCCATTTAAACTCCTATCTTAAAGAAAATCTAGAACTACTCTTTATTTATGACTTACTATGTTATTATATATATATATTAAATATTTGATACAGTATTAAATGTTTTATTTGAATAGAAGTAATATTCAAGCTATATATTGTATAGCTTGAATATCAGCTTGAATATCAGCTTGAATATCAGCTTGAATATTGTATATAATATTATATACAATATTCAAGCTGAATATTGTATATAAGTATGTTGGATTACAAATCTTTCTCATGTGTATGATTTTGAAGACTATTTTCATAATGTGTATCTACTATGACTATTATCTTAACCATTATCATCTTAAAAACTTTATGAAATTATAACAATCTACTTACTTCAAATTCCAATTCTAAACCTAATCGATCATCGTCACCTATTCTCTCTTTCAATTGTTCATAATGGTCCCTGAGATGGTGCATTTCAATTTCTGTATCTCCAAACTGGGCATGTTCCATTAGGGCCCGATATACAAAAATATACTGTTTCTAAATTTTAAAAAAATTATATATATACATGTATTTAATTCAATTAAGAAATAAAATACAAAAAAAAAATTCAAATAAAATTTTATTTTATAAAATTTCTAACAAACTTACTTAATCTTTTTATGGAAATATTAAGCTACTCACTAAAACTTGCATTAACCTTTATTAATGCAAGTTTTAGTTAATAACTTATTGTGGTATTCATTAATTTTTTTAATAATAATAATAATAATAATCTTTATTTGGCGTAAAAGGCTTTTGCCTGTTACAAGGGCTGGTATTCATTAATTAAAAATTTCATAATGATTTCTAATATTAAATATAAAAATGTAAATGGAAAACAATTTTTTTTCAGTCAAAAGTAATGTAATTTACATAATGACATCCAATTATAAAACAAGCTAACAGCAGTATGTTAACAAATTTATTGTTTAAGAAGAGTAACATTCAAAGAAATTTGTATCACAAACAGAAAGAAGTTGTTAAATATAAAACTAGCCTCTGACGATAGTTTTATTGAAAATTAAATTAATTTCTAAATGATTTCACTGTTAATTGCTTGTTAAATAAAATACAGCAAACAACTGATGAATATGAATAATAAAATATATATTTATTTTTGTGCATTCAAATAAATGATTATTAATTCTCATAAAAGTTCATACAACTTGACAACTTTGATAAATAAACAAAACCAACTGCATAGTTAATGATGGCAACCCTTATTTTTATTTATTTACATGAAATTTCTTTAAATAAGAGACTCAACTGTATTTGTTTATAATTTTCAACATGTTTACAATTATAATTGTTTTAAATATTTTAATTTTAGTTCATTATATTAGACTAAACTCAAATTAAAATATTCAATTAAATTATATATAAAAATTCCATTTATACATTCTTCATCCAGTAAATGAATTCTAAAATGAAGATAAAAAAGTTTTAATTAAAATATCTGGCTAACTAATAATGATAATTCACTACTCATCACACCGGATATAGTAAAAAATTTACGTACCCAGAACCATTTACAGTGCAATCACGTAAAAAGATTGATAAACAAACGTTTTCGAACCCCATCTGGGCTCTGCTTCAGGTTTCAAACAGTTTCTAGATAGATGCTTGATATCCGTTAAAAATCCGAACAAATTTTTAATGGATATCGAACATCTATCTAGAAACTGTTTGAAACCTGAAGCAGAGCCCAGATGGGGTTCAAAAACGTTTGTTTATCAATCTTTTTACATGATCGCACCGTAAATGGTTCTGGTACATAAATTTTTTTCAAAACTTTTTTAAATGTTAGCTATTTAAAACTCAGCAGCAGTTTGCTTTATTTATTGATTCTTAACTAAAATAAAAAAATAGATCTTTTAGTTAGTGATGTAACGAATATTCGGTTACTATTTGGTATTCAGCCTATTTTTCACTATTCAGCTGAATACCGAATATTTAATCACTATTCGGCCAAATACTGAATACCTAAAAACAGGAGTAAGAAATAACAAAAACACAGTAAATTAATCATTTTGGTATTTAGATTTAATGTTGTCGGGTTAGTGTTGTTTGTTTATATTTATTTATAATTTATAACATGCACAAAATAAAAAAGAACATAATATTAGTCACACGTACTCACAATTTATAATTACAAAGATCAGCAGACGTATACACCTACTCATTCAAGAATCGTCACACATCTGAGGTCTGACCCTGCCTATCTTTCTTTTTAAGCGCTCTTCCCTCTCTCTTTCGTCTATCGCTCTAGTCCATGTATGCATACATCATAATGCGCACTCACGATACTTTTGATTCATCACTTTTCCTTCGTAGATTTCCCATTTTACAATTACGTGACTCATAGCCTGGTGATAATGGAGAAAAGAGACAGATAGGACGTAGGTATAAGTCACAGTTCTGATTTCACAGATTCGAAACAGCTCGGTAGCCCAAATGGCCCAAGGTTTTCGCCCGTGCACGCTAAGTGTCTTTCATTACAAGCATTTAGCTTTCCGAAGTCTATGACAACAATTGTTTGACATTGACGGCCATGAATTTTGTGCCAATAAGCTGCCTCAACTTGTTCGATTATGTTATCAACTCAATTTCTTGTTTATTTTCACATTTTCACTTTGCGGTCCTTCTCTCTTCTTTTTCCGTTATTTACATGTATAGGTCATTTCATTGTTATCCACATTTGATATCATCACTTATCACATGCTGCCATGACGCTCATGTATGTTCACTATAACTGTCAAGAATTAACGCGATTGGCAAAGCGTAGTGACAGCGGGCCAATAGAGAGTGGGGTCCTTACCATAATGTGGTTTGTGCGCCAATTTTCATACATGCATTAATTGAGCCGAATAGTTTGGCCGAATATTCGGCCACGCTCCTGGCTGAATATTCAGTATTCAGCCTCAGGCCGAATATACTATTCGTTGCAACACTACTTTTCGTATATACAAACATTTTTCCATAAAAATTGAACACTTTATCATATGTTTAATGACATTTATCTTCTGATAATCTAAAAGTTTCATTTTCATTTGAAAAATTTAATGAAAAACATGTTTTCTAAATAGATTTAGAGGTCAATTTTAGATTTCAAAAATTTCCATTTCTCTTGAATCTGTTAAAAATTAAACTGGAGTTTCATTTGAAGTATTTATTTCATATTATGCTCATGTTGATTGAATCTTGGTTCTGCATTATAAGAAATCTAAACTGCTTTTCCACATATCCAAATTATTAATTAAACATACAAAAATGTTTTGGTCTGTTTTAAGCACACTTCAAGCTTTGGCTATCTAAAAAAGCAGTCTGGATTTCTATTTCTTTCATTTTACATTTTAAGGCATGTACTTAACTTTTTCAAATAAATCTTGCAGTTTTATTAGTAAAACAGTTGTCATGTGATTAAACATCTTATTAAGACTTTCTAAATTTCAGGATTCCTGAAATAAACATATATAATATTTATTTCAGGTAATACAAACTTATTAATTCAAATTTTGTAGTAAATTTATTGCCAGAAAGCGTTTGCAATTTTCAATAATGATCAGTCATTAAATATAATATCAGTCATTTTAATACACTGTTAAAATACTTATAATTATCACAATGTATCAAAATCCACTCAAATTTGTAATTCAGAAATAATAATTTTATTTAATTTTAAATTAAAAATAAATGCTTTGAATATATTGATGACATCCATTTTTAACGGATATGTCATAAATTATAGTCAAAGTTTAATATACAGAGTGTCTTTATACATAATTTAAGTTTAATAATAATCAAAATTATAATTTTTTGGTAACCTGATTGGAATAATTATACTAATCCATTAGTGATATCAAAAGAATCTTTTTTGTTACTTACTAAATATAATAAAACTTTAATGTTAAAAAAAAAAAAACTGTAATAAACTTACCAGTGACTGGACAAGAAAATTTCGCTGTTTACGTAAACTACAAATGTAGATATAGATATCAACTTGACCTTCATCTTCCAACTGTTGAAGAAGAGAATCTATTGCAACAAATGTTCCTGTACGACCTACACCAGCACTGTAATAAAATATTACATTAATACATTTAAATTTTATTGCACATTTAATGTTTAATATAATTTTAAAATGATACTAAAAATTAAAAATTATAATAGGTAATAAAATGATTATATTATTTAGAAATTAAGCATTAATTTCAAATTTCATTCAATGTCAGTAAATGAATGATATTAAGGAATTTAAATTTGACTAAAACTAGTTTTTCTATTTGATCATATAATATTAAATGATTAGATAGAAAAAATTCTTCAATATTTGTTTTAAGATTTCCCTCAATATATTTTTTAAATTAGTAAAGAACATTTTTTAGAAAGATAATAAAGCTCAATCTTGGAAAAGTACTATTAAATTATCAGTTTTTTCATTCTATTATTATCCTATTAAAATTGAATAATAATAACAGATAATTTGTGTTTAATATACATTAAATTTATGACAGAATGATAATATTAGTATAGCTATATTATACTAACTTGATCATTTATTGAATTATCTAATTGTTAATTTGCCTTAAATGTAAATACTGATTACAATAATTTTTAAATTCTAAGTATACTGCTATTGATAATTTTAGTAATTAAACAATTTCAATTTATTAAATATACTCATATTCCAATTGATGCTAAGAATTAATTCCTGAAAAGTTGTATGCAAAGCAGGGCTGTGGAGTCGGAGTCGTGGAGTTTTGATGTTTTGGCCGGAGTCGGAGTCGTCAAAAAATCCGCCGACTCCGACTCCCTTTTTACTTACCAACTTGTTATGTATATGAAACGGAGTCGGAGTCAGAGTCGGATGGTAAGGAAAAGTCAAAGTTGGAGTTGGTAGATTTTTACGCGACTCCACAGCCCTGATGCAAAGTCCAAGTTGAAGTTGACGGTGTGTGTGTGTGTGTGTGTGTGTGACTCTATAAGCCCTCACTGCTATCCCACTCAAGTTTTAAAGTAAATACAGCAAAAACATAAAAAAGAACATTACAAGCAATTGACAACTGGATGAAAGAGAAAAACAGATGTATCATACTCAAATACTAAGTTGTCAAATACTATATGTAAACTAATAAAAGATAAAAAATAATAAACTTTAATATTTGTTCACATATCTGTTTTTACTGAGTATTGTGATGTATATCAATGGTGAACAAATGGTCATTATCAAGACTACTACTGTGCCATTACAGTAGCCTACTAGAATCTCTCTCTAAAATACTGGCATGGAGTTTTGTTACACTCTGCATATATATGAGTAAAGATTCATTCTCAGTGCAATTCACACTTTTTCATAGATATTGGGATGTTGGATGTATAATGTCTCATCAAAATCAAATTCTAACTTTTATTTACAGTTGTATTAAGCCACTAATTTTTGGATTTCAATCAATTATTACTTATTTAATTAAAATTTGACAAATAGTTTAAAATTCTCAAATAGTTATGTTAGATGATGATGCTGTAAAAATATAATATAAAGATATATGTCTGTGATTACAGTAATCAACAAAAAGTACAAACAAAAAATTTTATCTACATTTGTATCTATTTCTAAGAAGAGATTTTATTTGTACTCAAGAAATCATAAAAAAAACATTGAATTAATATTCTAGTTTAATGTTTTCTATTCCATTCAACAAAATAATATATATCTTTCCATTTACTGTTCTGTAATATAATGTAAATATTGATAGGGTTTAATAATATATCAATTTTTTAAAATTACATAATCGTTTTATTAAGCTTTCTGAGAAAATGAAATTCAATTCATCTGAAGATTATTTAAATGCTGAATAAAAGAATAAGTTCTTTCTTTATGGAAAAAATAAATCATGAATACAAGTAAAAATTTTAAATGAAGTTGTAGCAAAAGTAATGATTAATCCAGAACTATTTGGGGATCTGTGTACAAATAGAAGTGTCGGGATAGGATCTTGTAAGAACATGATTCCTGATTTTTTTTAAAACTAGTAACGGCCAAGAAAGACCATTTGATTTTGAATGTGTAGCCATTGATTGGTCGTCAGATCATCACACCACTAACGGACCTCCAACAGAGCAGCTAATCACTCATTGATTGAGGATCACACCACTCTACATATTTGCACAGTGCTATAACCAGTAACCTTTGACTGAGCAGCAAGGAATCATGCCACACGATATATTTGCATAGTGCTATGGCTCAGTAAGCACTAATTAGTCATCTTGCCCACTGTCAATGGCAATCACTGGCTATAAAAAGGTTAATGTTAAAATGGGAGATTTAAGTTCGGCTTAGGACTTCATGTCAGAAACAAGTTCGCTGTGGAGCTTCAAGTCTTGATTCGTCTCGCTGTTTGTTCTTCAGCCACCAGGAGAAGGTTACTTCTAGCCAACAACTCATCAATTTGTTGTAAGGTGTCTTCTTGACAGAGCAGATCAGCATATTGAACCATCTGAACTTTGTTAATGTAATTGGCGCACTGAGTTGGTCGCCAATAGTGAAATAACGAACATTTTAAATTTCACTAGAAGTAACAATCAGAAAGATGGTACATCATCAAAATTGTTAGCTGAATTAATCAATTCACATGAGTAACCACAGTGGCTAGTCTATAATCATCATAACTGTTATAAATAAATTCAAGAAAAAGTTCATCTTAATGCTGGTTTTGTAACCTCTTTGGTTATGCATATGATCTCCAGCAGAGTGTTAAAAATGTCATTTTTTTTACATAGAAAAATCCTTTCCAATAATTCCTGGAAACAGAATCAGATAGAAAAAAAAAACTGTTTTGTTTTTTCTATTAGAATCCTATTTAATTCTATTAACATATGATTCAAAATTTTGAAAATAAAATTTGTTAATTTTCTACAACTTTAAAAATTAATAAAAAATTAACAAATTTAATTTCAAAATTCTGAACTATTCATTAATAAAAGAATTAAATAGAATTTTAATGCAAAATATTGATTCAATCTGCTTTTAGAGAATTTTTGGAAAATAATTTTCCCATAGAAAAAATTATATTTTTGTCATATGCTGGAGATAACATGCTTAACAAAAGAAGTTACAATCAGCTTAAAATACTGCAACAGTATAGCAGCTAATGTATTTGCACATTAATCAAAGATTACATATTACAATTCTATTTTAATGTGTTATTGTTATGTGATATAATAATTAATCTAGACTGTCCAATCATTAACAGTATATCAAGTTCATAAAGGCATAAGTCCTATAAAAGTTTCTCTCTCTTTTTATACATTTATTCATTGCTGCTGTGAGACCTTTTCTCTAATTTTAGTTTCTATGTTCTTTAATTTTAACATTAATAATTATTATATCTAAAGGATCTTGATAGCAAAGTATTACTTTTTATGAATTCATCTATAGTTTTATTATTATATAAAATAAATTTTAATCATGGCTCAATTCTCATTAATACATGAATAAAATTTATTAAGAAGTCAAAAGTATTCATTTACACCTTACCTACAATGGACAAGTAAAGGTCCTCTATCTGCAGAGTAATTTTCATTAACACGCTTAATAAATCGTAATAACCAAGATGGTTGTTCTGGTGCTAAAAAATCTTTCCACATCATAAAATGAAAATGTAAAATTTCTCTTTCATCTTTACTGTCTTCATCCTAAAAAATAAAGACTAGCAAGTTAAAACAAATATCAAATTAATTAGTATTAAAACAGTATTATCTTGTTAATCCAAATCAATATTATGCCTTTTATAACTTCTCAAAAAATAAAAATACTTTATTAAATTAAAACTTTTATTTTATTTTATATTGAAAGGTATTAAAGATAAATATGAATGCTTTCAAAAACCATCATAGCAAATTTTTTTAATTTTAATGCTAAGCAGATTTGGCATAGGGAACAATTCTGTCAGTAGGCTATGTCAATGCTAAGCAGATTGACATAGCATACTGTTAACTAAATTGTCTGAGTATCATCTTTAAATTAATTAATAATATAACATGCATTATATTAAGAAAAATAACCACTCGTAACAATTATTTAAAATTTGCTATATGTATTTTAATTACCTTAATATACTTTACTTGAAGCCTTCTGACAATATAATCAGAATACTTTTTAGTACTAACAACAGCAACATTAAAAGTTTCTTCAATTATTTTTGGCCCATCATCTGACCAGTACTGAGAACATTTAATCTAAAAATATAATCATTACTTTTTCAATATTTTATATTATTATGAAATATCAAAATAATAATAAAAAATGAATAA
This sequence comes from Centruroides sculpturatus, assembly GCF_000671375.1. Lineage (NCBI taxonomy): Eukaryota > Metazoa > Arthropoda > Arachnida > Scorpiones > Buthidae > Centruroides > Centruroides sculpturatus. Next base: position 367,825 of record NW_019384362.1, on the reverse strand, counting down.
AATTTTATTGTGTGAATATTTTGAATTGAATAAATAAATACTAAATGAAAAATTTAGTAACTCAAGATAAAAATTGCATCATAAATCATACAGTTTATATAAAATAATTATTAAAACAATGAAAAATTCCAATTGACAGATAATTTTGATGGCAATTAAGAAGCATGCAAGGAAAAATTATTCCGTAATATTAGAAAGGAAAAATGTGTGTAATAAATATGTTAAATCATCCTTTACATGTACACAGAATAAACTAAACAAACATACTGTTATTAGACATGAAAACATACAAAACATGAAAGATTCTGTTAAATGTTTGTTGGCTGAAATGTGATCTTAATTTCAGAATCATTCAAAACTAATTAGAAAATTAAGTTATAGAAATAATGTTGAAGCAGTGTTAGATACATTATCTATATACTTTTATTTTCAAAATAAATTAACATGATCTTATCATTCATGTTTTGTAAGAATTGAAATATAATAATTACAAAATTTGATAAATCATCATAAAATTTTTATGATAACAAGAAATATACAGGTAGGCCTCCTACAACGCGATAGATACGTTCCGTGAAAATACTGCCTTGTAGGAAATCACGTTATAGGAGACACCAACTTAATACAAAAACTGGGATTTGGTTCTAAAAAGAGAAAAACTTTGATGTTTGGAATGGCGTTTTTTGAATTTTTCAAACCAGCCATTGCTAGCCACGAATTTAAACCTTATTTCATCAGCCGACGACTGTCCCATTTGTTTTAAATAATCAAATATTTTTAAGGCTTTGTGTTTAACTGCACTTTTATTTAAAGGCAACAGTTTCTTGTTCATATCTTCTAACCATAATATTAGCGCTTGTTCCATTTTTTTTTTTTTCATTATAGGTGCTCTCGGACGAGCAACAATTTTCCCAAGAATAGATGATCCGGATGCAACTGAATTCCTAATCTTTTCTTCCTATTGCTTATTCGACCGAATAGTTGACTCATTTAAATTAAAATGCCTACCAATATCAGCTATCCGCTCTTGATTTTTAATTTGATCTAAAATTTCTATCTTTGTTTGAAGAGATATATTAATAAATTTCCTTTCTAACTTCTTTTCTAACGGTCCTTTCTTTTCATTCAACATTCTTATGGCTAAAATTTTTTCAAGCAGTTTTGTGGACAGTAAAAATCGCAAAAAAATAACTTCCCTTCACTATGTTGTTAAAAATATACACCCAATAGAAGTTTATACTGTATTTTGGACCATTTTTGCAGTCCCCACCTATTGAAAGAGTATAAATTATCGAAAATTCAATGATATATTTGAGTGTTTATGGTAACTGATGCACATCTGTCTAGATACTGGTTTTCCAATGAAACTTTCATGGGAATAACACGTCAACGTGGACAAACAGCTGTTTTCAAGGACATTTAGCTCTGTGGTGTATTACGTGATCCGTTGCGATTTTTCTGTTATGTGAAAGATAATTTGTTTCTAAGTACCATAAACCGCATTGTAAGAAAATTTCCGCATTTTTCCAACCGCGTTGGAGCGAAAACGTGTTGTAAAGGTACCGCGTTGTAGGAGGCCTACCTGTATACTACTCTTTGTCAAAATGTATGATCTTTAAAACACATTTTCAACATTTATTTATACTTTGTTATAATTATATTTTAAAAAAAAGTCATTTAATCAATAGATAGATTTAAGTCAAGAATAGATTTATATAAAAATTATCAGGTTAGAATATTCTGTACATGAACTAATATTATATGACATTGATAGATTAACACTTTGATAGGTTTTGGCTAACAAAACAAGATTTGTCAATTCTGTTTTATCAATGAAACAATTTATTTTTCATTTAATATACAAATTTACAAAAATTGAAACTATTATAAATATTAAAATAAACAAGACACCCACAATTGCTTTCCTAAATCTTGTTGTTGGGCAGACTAAAATGAAACATTTTATTCACAAGTGGAATAAAATGATGAGTTGTTTTATTTTTTTTTATTAATAAAGAAGTGTTGTTCTTTTATTTTTGGATATTTGTCTATAATTTCAAATTTATTCAATTAATTGCTTTCCACACATAAAAAACTAAACTGCTTTGGTTATTTTAATGTTTCTCTTCAAGTTATATAAAACAATTTCAAGCTGGTCTAATTTTATCATTTATAGATGTACCTAGGGTTGCCACCTTTTTAAAATCGCTGACCTGGACGGCAGGTGAGGTTTGTTCGAACAGAAGTTCCTGGCACATGCGTATATCATTTTGCAATGCAAAGAATAATTTGCAGTGCATGCTGGTTCTAAATCAGTTACAGTTAGCAACTAGGGAGACTTGGATTGGAGTAATGCAAGTGACCTAGCTCTATTGGATATTGGAGGTGTATCATGATTAAGAATGAACACTACAAGCAAAACAAAAAAAAGTTAGCAGGTTACGCACGATATCCCCGGACGGTGAGTCAGGTGGTAACACTATTCTGTGCTCATTTCAATCAGACTCCCCTGCCGCCCCCCTACGCTATGCTACTGTCTTTAAGTCAACGACTACCACACTAGTAATTCGGTACACGGGGGAAGAAATATATGCGACTGTTCGCAAATAATTTTGTATATATTCATTTCAACTTGCACAACCCGGAGGAATATTAATTAACCCCGGAGATAATTCACTCAATCTCAGAGTCTCCGGGTCAAACCCGGAGGTGGCAACACTAGATGTACCAGATCTGACCAATAGCAGTCTTTCAAAATCATCATCTAATGAAAGATTACTGATGTTACATCTATCTTTTTTTTTTTTTTTTAACCTCTCATTAAGTTTCTTAATGGACAGTCAACCATCAGAGTTGTCAGAGTTGATGATAGTGTAACAATGAAGAGTTAAAGTTAATTAATATTTAATCAATTGGATTATTATTTCGTAGTAAATTTGTTTTCTAGTTTTTTCATATTATAAATATATAGTGTTATTTTTATTCTTCATAAAAATAATTATAACTTTTATAAATGTTTGAAAATGAATGCTTTTATTAATTAATTTATGAATTACAAAGAAAAATATATTTATTTCTGAAAGTGTATGTTTCTGAATAAACAGGAACTGTATTATCTTCATAAAAGTAATATCTTACTATATTGTAGTTTAACAATTATACATTAGTAAAAAATACTTTTTTCTACAGTATTTATTACCTTATTTTTACTTGAATGTTATATATGTATTTTAAAATAAAAATTAGATCCAAATTTTGATGTACATAAATTAACAACTTTCAAGATATTTCCAAACTATTCTCATATAAACAAACATTGTTATACTTCTGTAAAACTACTTCTTTATCCATACTTTCATGTCATAAATAATGTACAAAACTCTAGAACTTTTTCTAATTTTTAAATAAATTTGGCCACCTAGCTTTATACTTGTGTAGCAGTATCAATTTGTTTTTTTTTAATAAAATGCAATTAAGTAAAATTGTTGTAAAGATTAAAGTCTTTGATTAGATTTTGTAAATTAGCTTAAAAATTTATTATTTTGTTTAACAGAATAATTTTCAAGATTAAGTTATTGATTTACCAAAATTAGCATACTATTTATAATAGGTAATACTCTATCTCAGGAGGACCATATGATGTAGATACAAGACAGGGTATTTACTATTTGGTGTTAAACAATAAACTGTTACACAAATATAAAAATAACAAGGAAGTAAATTTGAAATATAATCTTTGATTTTAAAACTTTCAATAAAACAGAATTATATTTCTATATGTATATAATAAGAATAAACTAAACTGTCTTTTGGCAGTAAAGTTGCCTGTAATTAAAAACTTGCAAGTAAACAAGTATTTTAACATTTCAAAACGTCATCTTTGGGTTGAGCATATACCATTCAAGTTACAATTTAAAAAAAAATACTTTTTAAGTAATTAAAAACTTAATACTGAAAGATAGTTTTGGTTTATTCTTAATCTAAGTTTGGCATCATTAAAGAGCATATTTTTTTATATATGTATATGTTATTGTACAATTTATATTTATAATTAATTCAAATTTAACATATTTTTATTAATGAAACGTTAATATATAAGTAAATATAATTAATTTAGAAATCAACTTAGACTAATCTTGTAAAACAGAAAATTAAATTAACTAATCAATCACAAAAACTAAAATCTCAAATAATAAGAAAGATAATAACCATTGTCCTAGATATGTTGGACACTGTCTCTCACCACCCAATCACTCCATTGTGGGTTTAGTCAAACCTACTTGTGAGCTTGAAAAAATACCCTCTTAGTGCTTACAGGGCAGTAAAAGTAAAGAAGAAAGGGTGTGTGTGTGTGTGGATACAGCTTTACAGAGAAAATTTTAAAGTTTTTTTTAACTCACTAGGAAAAATTCATAACAAAGATTAAACTCTAAATAAATTTCTAATAACAGTACTAAAAATCAAATTAAACCAACATTAAACAAGAAATAAGAAACTTGTTTATTTAACAATCTATATTTACAGAATTTACTTTTACATAATAATCTATGCTAGCTAAAATCAAAAATTTTATTAACAAAATTTGAATATTTTCAAGCAAACCAAACATTTGCATCAAAAATACTGTAAAAACTTATTCCTCTCTTACTGAATAATCTTATATATTGCAGATTGTAATAACTCTTATGGAGAGACTCAACAGACATCTAAAAGGTATGTTTTTAATACTATGATTAGCAAATAGTAAATAATGTTTAATACACTATTATTACTCTATTATGATGTATTTGCAATTAAAAATACTTATACAGTAATACCTCGACTTACGCGAACCCGGAGTTATGAGATTTTCAAATCTCGTCGATTCGTCTTTTGTTTGAGCGCCACGCAACTCTTGATTACTCACTCCCCACACACTATTGTTCAGCTTACATGTTCGGACGTGTCGCGCGGAATCGACACATAGCTACAATTTATTTTGTGTTATTTATTTCTGTGTTTGTTATAACTATGGAGACTTGAGAGACTCTATGTGGTGATTTCTTGCAACCGTGAACGAATCAAAACACAAGATAAGACTAACGAGAACATTTATTAGCTTACATACATCCAACTTGGATTTTACACAAACTGCGATTTACGCAGTTATTGCTTGTTCCCACCTATCGCGTAAGTTCGGGGTATTACTGTATTTTATTTAAAAAACAATAAAATTTTATAAGATTTCATAAGTATTTGATATGACTTTTATTTCAAAAATAGTGTGTGTTAAAAAATGCTAAATGAATGGGAATGAATTAATCTCTCTTTTTTTCTATCAAAACTCATGGAACATGTGGATTGGATTATGGATAATTTATCTTTTGCAAGATGCATCATCACATTATAGTTATTATATTTGTGAGATTCTGTGACACAGTTTTATAAAAAAAATAATATTTTAATAATTTATTAAAACAAATTGTTAACAAAAAAGAAAATTTTAGAAAAAGTGAAGAGGAAGCAACCAAATCTTGACAAAGATAACATTTCCTGGAGAGATGACTCATACAGAGAAGTAAAGTGAAAAATTAGAACTGGATGATGATGTTGCTCCATCTGATTTTATCTTTTTTGGTAACTCAGAGTCTAGAAAGATATAAAATAACTACCAAAAGGTCATATAGGTCATCCAGTTCAGTTGCTTCAGGAGAGATTAACAGTCCTCTTGTTTAGTTTGTCAACTAGTTCTGCCCAAGGAGTCCATCCTTCAGTCTACTTCAGCCAACTAGTTCCAGTCCAGTCCTATCACTACTCAACTATTCTGACTGCCATAAAGAGTCACCCTTCGACTCAATAACTGTTACAATAAATGATAGAAATGGAGAAAAAATAGAGAACTTTTGATTCAAGTCACCCTGAAGATGTTGTTTATCACTGAAGGTAATCTATGTGCAGCCCATTGTAAACTCTCTCTCTCTCATGATCAGAAGACCTTAATTATAAGATAGTTATAAGATAGAAAAGGGTCTTTAGCAGCTCATATTCAATAATATGTAAGATAGGACTGAGTTTCTTTTGAAGTTAATTATGTTTCTTAATATATAGTTGTAACCAATATATATCTCAGTTAAATAAATCTAATTTTGATAGTTCAATCATGTTATTGTGTGCATCATTCCAGGGTTCCCTGTCTCTCTTACAGGGAAATGACACCCCCATAGGATCCACATCTTCATGGATGGCTCCAAGTCTGACAAAGGCGTTGGGTGCTCAATGGTGATCACCTACAACAAAAGAAATTTATACCAGGTGCAGTACAAGCTTGGCGAACACTGCAATGCTAACCAAGCAGAGTCGCTAGCCATCTTCCATGCCCTACAGTGGACTTTGAACAATAGTCATCATCACAACAAAGAATGTCACCATTCTCAGTGACAGCCGTGTCGCACTCCAGCAACTGAAAAAAGCTGAACAGCAACTACTCAACGGTCTATCAAAGCATACACATTATAATTCATTTACGCCGTATCATCATCATCAGGCTCCACTGGGTGAAAGGCCATGCTGATAATGCTGGCAACAAGAGAGCAAACTTGCTGGCCTGCACCGCTCCAAAAGGATCACTCACTATTCTTTCAGTGCTATTCCCCCTAAATGGCTTCACAACCAAATCAGAGAATACTCCTGGAAATGTTGGCAAGACAGGTGGGACACTGGTACAACAGGTAGACCCCACCAATTTATTCCTAGTGTGAAACAACGTCACAGTTATAAACACCTGATTCCCTCCTTCTCAACTACACAGATGTATACAGGGCATGGAAACTTTCGCAGTTACCTGAAAAGGTTTCTGAATAAAACTGATGGACTCTGCCCATGCCCTCTCAAAGAACAGGAAGACCCACTGTAAATTTTCTTTCACTGCCCTATCTACTCAAGCCAACGAAAGGGACTCATAAATGAAATACAAAACAGGAATGAGCTCTGGCCTTATGAGCTTAGGGTCTTCACAGAAAACAAACACATCTACAAAGCCTTAAAGAAATTCATTCAAGACATCAAGATATTGGACTAGCATGAAGTAATCTATGTTGCAACCCTGTAATTATCATGGTAACAGTAATTGTGTCCCCTGTTATTTAATGTAAATCTTTACATCACCGTATACCAACTTCAAAAATTTTTTCTACAAAGTCACCAAATTATGTATGTGAAAGTATTACTTGTGTAACTTTCCACTCTGAAATTGTACTCTCTGGATTTTTATATGAATTTTCTGCAATGTAACGACAATGTTTTATCTGTCTACATACTCATCAGCATCCTTTGACTGTTTATCTACTGTACTAACTGTATACAACTGTAAATAATGTAATGTAAGTATTTGTCTTAAATATATGCGATGCAGACACCTTGAGTCCCATGGACTAAGGTCTTTTTCCCTCTATCCTATCTCCTGTACTTCCCCTTCACCCTAACTTCTTCATACACAACTTTACATCTTCCTCCTGCTTCTGGTCTTGGGATATACCACTGAGTGTAACCCATACCCGTCTTCACTCGATGTCTCTCTTACTTCCCTCCTCCATCTGCTGAAGTCCTACATTCATACCACTCAATTACATGGAAAATGCACAAAATTTAAATGGGTTTCCTATATTTCCAAAGTCAAAGATATAGGTGGTGTCAGATCTGACCCAAGTGGTGCTTTGTCCATCTCATATATTTATGTTGTTCATTTAAACTTAAATTTAAAAAATTAGCAAAATTTCTTGTATTTTATTGTTATAAAAGGAAAGTTTCCTTTCTAATTCAACATATTTCTTATTTTAATTTCTTTGTTTCATGCTAAACTTACAACCCTGTAATATATTGTATTGAATATCACAAGTACAGTAATTACAATAAAATTTAAAAATTACTGGCAATGTTAATCAAGTATTAATAAATAGTAATATTTTGTTTTTTTAATTTATTAATTAATGTTAATTTATATATGATAATAAATCCTTTAAAAAGTATAATATTTAATTGAATTTCTTGTGTCGTAACATATTTCACATATCAAAATCTACTTATACATGAATAGAATAGAATGTTTATTATTATTTATTGTACAAATGAAACACAAAAGCAATTTTGTAGCATTCTGTCTGTATTTGCAAGAACTAATAAATTACAAAAATAAATTTCTTTACCATAAAAAAATAAATCATCATCATCATACCTTTCCATGTTCCTCAATACCAGTTAGCATAACAATAACACAGACTTTGTGTTCCCATATCATTCTCCAAAAATCAAATACTGTTCTTTCTAGAGGGCCTTGAGCACATATGAAAGTTTTCCTTGATTTATAACCCTAGAATATATTTTAAAAAATTATTTTTTATAAATTTATGATTTTGTATTTGAAATAAATATTAAAAAATTCTAATAAAACTTAATTTTTTTATTTACTCTTTTGTTGCTTTCTGAAAGTATCTCATTACAACCATTTGTGTTTAATAATACTAAAATAGGCCCAACAAATGTTTTAATATAATTATGAAAATTTTTCATACTCATTAATAAGATTCATTTTAGCTTTACATATTATATATATATATATATTAAAATAATATAACTTTTCAAAATTCTCTAATAACTTTGAAATTATAGAAATAGCAGAAACAAAATATGTCAATTGACATTAAAAGTTTAATCTTGCTTATTGCTATAGTAACTAAGCTAGATGTTTGTTTGACAGGGCTCATGACTCAAAATCTAGTCAGAGAGAATGTTTATTAAAATTTCATTTCTTAAATTTGGTTATAACTAATGCACTTTGACTGTTTANCCTTTTGGTGATTATATAAATACAAAATTATAATTTTTATATCAAGCAGTAAATTTTATAATACTAACAGTACAAATACAAGAATAATCAGCAAATTAATCATGAAAAAGCAATGATATTAAAATTACAAATCAAACCAGTTAGACAAAATCATCAATTGTTCATTAGATACTTCATCTTTGTGGCACTAATCAACAGAAAAATTTAAAATGAAAAAAGCATCCAAGTATTTTTCTACAATAATTCATTCTGACTGTCAGTGTCATCCTATTTTTCTTTCAATTTAAATTTTGTCTTATTAAAGAATGAAGAAAATGGTACAATCCTTAATGAAAGTTAAATAAAATAAAAATCAGACAATACTGACAGATCAGAAAGAGTTATCTGAGAAAAACATTATAATTTATTTCCTAGCCATAACTGTAGCTTTAAAATGAAGTATTTTCAAATTAAACTATCTATGCAGAATAAAATAAAAACTTTCACAATGAAAATATACTAGATGAAATATATTAATATAATATTTATCATATAAATCAGGATATATAAATATATCACCTATAATATTTTCAAAATTCTGTAACATTTAAATTGTCATCATCTTTGTAATCATACTGTATTTCCATTACAATTTATTAAACAATTGGCAGTTTGAAGCCATTATAGTCATCAAATAAATGAAACCACACAGATTAAACAAAACAAAAATTTAGAATGTTTGTGTTTATCAGTATTTAATGAGGATTGTAGTTTAAAAATATTTTTAAATCTTATGGCCATGTTATAAAGCATGTTAAACATAATTAAGCTAATAAAATATAAGACAGGGATGGCCAACACGTAGACCACGGTCGACCGCAAAGGTTTTGAAAGTAGTCTGCGAAGCTAAAGTTGAACAATTTGCTTTCACTTAAATTAATGTTTAAAAATCTTAATTCGATAATTTATTCTTACAATAATAGACTGTCTGTGCAATGTACCCATACTGTTTGTATTTATCCCAATGAACAATGCAAATGGATGTTAACGCATGTGCATATAAAAATCCTAAAATTGTTTGCCCATATTCATAGTTGCCCGCAGACTATATTTTACCAAAAAAGCAGACCCTAAAAGATAAAAGTTTGGCCACACCTGATATAAAGCATATCAGTATTTGCTTGTATGAAGTCACTAAAAGTACGAAGCTCCAGACAAAAGCATATGTTGTTTATACTTTATATTATCTTCCGTATGCTATTGAATGGAGGAAAAATTGAATATTAAATGATAAACGTTTTTGTTCGAAAATATGATATGAATTCAAGGGACGGAGCAGCAACTCTCAGAAAGTCATAAAAATANTTTAATATACAGTAATACCCCGACTTATGTGAACCCGGAGTTACATAATTTTCAAATCTCGTCGATTCATCTTTTGTTTGAGTGCCACACAACCCTTGATTACTCACTCCCCCACACTATTGTTCAACTTACATGTTTGGATGTGTCGCGTGGAATCCACATATAGCTACAATTTATTTTGTGTTATTTATTTCTGTGTTTGTTATATCTACGGACACTCGAGAGACTCTACTATGTCATCCAAACGAAGTAGAACTAATTCTTCTGCATCAAACAAGAAAAGAAAAACTTTATCTTTGGAATGGAAAGTTAACATTGGGTATGTTCGTAAAGTCGAACGAGTTAAGCGAGAATGAAGTCATCGTTATTCCTATTTCGTTAAACTTTTCGAATGATTCATTACTAACGCGTTTAACTCGTTTGACTTTACGAACATACCCATTATTAAAGACTTCAATACAAAAATGAAAATTTGTGAATTGGCAAAGAAGTTTGATCTACCGGAATTGTTGGTCAGAACAATTATAAAAGGCAAAGAAAAGATTCTTGAAGCTGTGAAAAATGCTCAATCTTTTAAATTCAAGCATCATTCGTAAATGTCACAGTATTATCGCTGAGATGGAAACAATGTTAAAATTATGGCGTAATAATCAAGTAAATGTGAAAAATTGTAAAATAATATAGGCCTAATTTGTTATACATATGTTTATCTAAGATTTTATTAAACATTTTTTTCTAAATTATTATTTTCTTTAGTCTCCGGCCCGAATTAAAAATTATTTGTATGTATTTATATGTGAAATTATACCCCAACTTATGTGAATTCGACTTACACTGTTACCGCTCGGTCCCACCTATCGCGTAAGTTCGGAGTATTACTGTATTAAACTTTCAAATTAATTTGAAAAAGTCATTCTTAATTAAAAAAATGCAATTATGTTTTACTTTAATGTAATTAACAAAAATACATTTACATTCTCCAACAACAATTTTTACTGTTTATATTAAAGTCACAAAATATATTTTTATTACTTTACTTAATTCATGAAAACTTACCTTAACAAAATTTGCATTTATATAATCAGAACCAGGAATTCCTTCAATAACTGGTAAACGCACTCTTGTTTGATCATCTAAAAATCATAATTTAATAAAATTTCAGTTTATTGTTAATATCAATCTAATTCATGTAACTAAATAATTATTTTATTAAAGAAAATGCATTCATTTTCTTTAATAAAAATTCAATTTGAAAAAATTGAAGTTGTGTTGAAATATATATGAACATACATAAACTGATTTTCATTCTAATATTTTAAAAAGCATATAAACTAAACTTACAGGCTTTAATATCAGGATATCTGTTTTTAATTATATTGTCCGGACTATCTGATGCATTTGTTGTTCTATCTTTATGCTTTTCTGGTAAAGCCTAAATGCAATGAGTTTATTAATAAAGTTTTGTAACATATTAAATGTATTAAAAATCATATAATAATTTATTATTTAATGGTTTTGATGGAAGAATTATATATTCTTTCATCAAAATCTTGTTTTTTTAAAACTAAATAATTATTTTCATAATTCAAATAAAAACCTAAGTAATGATATTATCTATATACTGATAAATTTGTGACAGTCAAACATGTGGTTTTACTTGTCTCAGATCTGAAATTTATTAATTTGAAAAAATTGAAGTTGTGTTGAAATATATATGAACATACATAAACTGATTTTCATTCTAATATTTTAAAAAGCATTAAAAACAATTGCATGTCAGATAAAAATTAAACTAAACTTCACTTTTTAAAAACTCTTATTTATTTAAGATTTATAAAATAAATATCAGCTGCCTAAAATAATTTTGATGCTTGGAATTATAGCAAATCAAAAACCTTAAATTTCAGCATAAATATTTTTAATGGCTAATGTTTAAATAGGCCTTTAAATAAAGTTCAAAAACATTAGCCATTAAGAATAGTTATGCTGGAATTTAAGGTTTTTGTTTTGACAAATTAAATTTTTCCAGTTTTGTTAGTACTAAAATTATAGCTCTCAACTTTGGATTTTATAGTCACATTAAGTTAAATTAGTTATGATTTCATAAATCCCTTTAGTTTTAAGATTTGGAATGATGTTTTTGTGAATTTTAGAAAAACATCAATAAATGCAGCAATATAAATATGTCTTATTTGTATGAAAAAAGTGATTATCATTCAAAACTTTTAGGAAATATAGCAAAAAAAAAAAAAAAATGCTACATTTTGTTCCATAACAATCTATTGATGCTATTAACAAAATTATTTGGCATTCATTGCAGATATTATTTTCTACTTCAAAAATCTGCATCATCTTTCAGATGAAAAATGAAAATAGACTAGATATGATATGAACAGTACACAATACATATCACTAAGCTAATAAAATACAAAGTTGATTCATCCAGTAGTCACTAGCATAATTTTAAGAAATAGTCAAACATCTGTAATAAAAGACTGAAGAGGGGGCCTGAAATGCATTTCCTGTTATAATAAAGTTGAAATTGTCAATTACTGGTGTGTTCCTTGTATGATTTATTCTCTTCAGCAAAATTTATGCTTATCACTAAAGGATGTATTGAGAGAATGAGTAGCAATTAAGCAATGAAATAAAAAGTATAGAATAAATTTAATTTAATGTAGAACTTTAATTGATTACTTTTTGTGTATCCTTATTTACAGTGTCTTAATAATAATATGACAAAATATTTAAAAAAATTCTGAAAAATATCTAGCAAATCTGATAATTTATTTATCTAAAAAATAAACTATTATTAGGCATTCATTCATATTAATTTAATTATAACCTAACACGCTTAACTCGTTTGACTTTACGAACGTACCCATTATTAAAGACTTCAATACAAAAATGAAAATTTGTGAATTGGCAAAGAAGTTTGATCTACCGGAATTGTTGGTCAGAACAATTATAAAAGGCAAAGAAAAAATTCTCGAAGCTGTGAAAAATGCTCAATCTTTAAATTCAAGCATNAAGAAATATACTAGAAACTTCGACCAGAATTAATCCACTGAAGATTTATGTTATTTCTGTTTTAATTAATTAATTAATTTATTTGTTTATATATTCTTCCGTTATTTTTGCCTGTAAAATTTTTTGATTTAAATATTTTTATGTTCTATTTATGGAACATTTGCGTTCCATTTTTTCGACCTGAAGATGGCCTATTAACTAGGTTGAAAACGTTTGTTTTTGCAAATTATATTTATTTCTCGGCAAAAAAAGGTGTTTTCGTTATTATTATTTAGTGGCTGAGCGATTTTGGTATTGTATTATTGGTATTATTATTCTTTATTTGTTCGTTTTCTATACTATTAAATGAATTTTTCATATATAATTTAACATCTGTCACTAGTCCTGTGCGAAATTATTGAATTTTCAAATATGTTTTGATTTTACTTTTTTGTTTTCTGTTTACTAATAGTTTAATTTCGTCAGACATTTCATTAATATCTTTATTTTATTTCATTTTTTTTTTAAATTCAAAATTAAAATTCATCGTAATCTCTGAAAATTCCTAATAACTTTATATCCTCTTTCCTCTGGAAATCATTTCCTTTTGTATTTCAAATGAAAATAAAATAAAATGTTTATTACATTTATAAACAGACATAAATAAAATTCTACACCAAAAAAAAAAAAAGTATCTCTATAATATATAAAGACTGGCCCAAAAAATTTTTTAATCATATTTTATTTTGGGTGCTTTGGATATGCTTGTGAATATGAATGATAAGAAGTTCTGAATATTTTCTTCCTATTCCTTAAACTGCTTTTCTTTAACTTTAATTTTTTATTATTCCTAGCACTTTCTGGTTCCCATCATTCAAGATTTTTAATGTTTTACAGTTAGTGGCATACCAATGAGTCAGTGTATGGCATCAAAGATACTCATAATAAATTTAAAGTAATGTCAAAAATGTGTATTTTTATAAGTAAAAACTATGCAAATACTATTTAAAAAGTAGATAAACAGTTAGCTTGGTCCTCTTAGAAGTTTGGGACACACTAGTGTGCTGCAGCTAAGTAATTATCAAAACATTATTAAGTAACAATGTGGCTATTAAATTTAGGATAATTAGGATGAAGAAAATTATTAGGACAATAATCATGAAAGAATTTTGGATTGAGATAAAACTAATATTTTATGAAAATGTGACTTTTTGCTAATTACATAATTTTGTTTTTATATTTATTGTGAACATTCTTGATAATGACTTACAGGAACCAGAAAATACTAGAAAAGTGAGAAATATAAACTCCAAAATGGTAGTTTAAAGAATAAGTTAATATTGGCACTGTTCTTTTTGTGTTAAGTAATGTGAATGTGTTTTTATTTTACAAAACTGGCAAAAAAATAAAAAAAATACGATTTAGTATTTAAGTATTTAAATAACAGTTTAAATTTTTTTAATGAACTTTTGGGTAATATTCCAAATTAAATATGTACCATAATTTTCATAAATATTATTTAATTTGGAAAAAATTTTATTACTACTTATTATATTTTATATACAATTTACAATTGGTTTATTAATTTTGAACAAACTGATTTGAAATCTGATTATTTTCTTTTAAAGAAAAATCAAAAATAATTTTATATTAAATCATATTTTTTGATAAAAAATTGAATGCAATGAAATGAATAAATTAATTATTAATTTCCTCCATATTTGTTAACATATTCCACATGTTATGTTAAGAAAATGAAGGAATAAACTAAATTATTTTAGTGATAAATCATAAAATAGTTTCTATTAACTAATTATGATTGATTGATTGATTGATTAGTTACCACTAGCATATTATAAGCTACAAGATCAATCACAATTATCCAATTATGGATATGATTGATCCTCAATGGAGTCATCCAGTTCAGATGAGGGATGAAGCTGGAACTTGTATTGTTCATAATAAATTATGAAAGCCTGAATAAAATTTACACTGTAATCAATATAGCAGTAAAGTAACATCTTACTGCATGATCATCTGACCAACTTATTAATGAATTAAATAATAATGAAAAGTTATTTAAGGTATGAAAGTTATTGGTGATCAATCTATATCACCAATATATATATATATGTTTGTGTGTGTATGTGTGTATACATACATACAGTGCTTTTTTTTTCTAAAAATTACTTCTAGTACATATATATGGTGACTGAACAAATAAAATTTATTTTTTTACCAAGCAACTGCCAGTACTAAGTACCAGCTATCCATATTTTTATGCTATCCGTGGGTACAATGTTGGACATGTTCTGGCTGTAAAATAGCCCTGTATACACAGTATATATAAAACATTAAAACATTATAAAATATCAATGAATCTGAATAAAAACTGATTCAAAAAATTTCATTGATAATAAATGTTTAAAATATTTTATTAATGCATTTTAAAAAGCACTAATTAGGAATGTACCCATAGCAGAACTATAGTCAAGGTCATTGTTGTCTGAAACTGCTGAAATCAAAACTTGTACTGTACTTTGTTTTGTTTATAAAGTAAATTTGCCATTGAATTATTCAGAATATTTTACTAAGAATGTATTTTTTGATTTTTGTAAATTATAAAATGATCAAATATAATTGTAAATATGAAAGCAGGAGCTACCTAATATATTCTGAGACTATCATCTCATTCATATTTCTTACTAAAATATTCTACAATACTAGAATATAATTTTATTATAATAATAAAAAACTCATAACTGTAAGTGATATAAGCACAATCACAAAAATTGCCCAGAACAGTTTATATTTAAATGTATGTTGTTTTATTAAATAGGAAGAACGAAAAATACCTAACACAGATCAATGAGTTTTTATCATATATTGACAATATTTTAGAAAGGAAAGACTTTCAGCTAAAAAAACAAACAAAATTTTGCAACAAATGATAATTCTCATCTGGTGACTTATCTTTCATATAATAAATCATCATAAATATTTAGCTCTTGCTGTAGGTGACAAACTGGTTACCAAAAGTCAAGGATTTCATATACATGTAAAGTGGATAATGATTATTCTTAAATAACTTGTATTGTTCAGCTAATGTTTGATACATATATTGCAAAATGTTCAGATTTCTCTCATTAAAAAGCCCAAATGAGAAAACACTTCTCAAAATTTTACAAGTTTTAGGTATTTAATCATTTAGCTTTGATTTATATCACTATTTTTAAAAATAATTTTATACATAAATAATTTTGTATATTTTTAAATATTATATTATATTACAGTATATATATATATA
>NW_019384362.1:327783-351332 GCF_000671375.1 Centruroides sculpturatus | reverse complement strand
TATATACACATCACATACATAAATATTTGAGCTCTTCTAAGAAAAATTAATAATAAATTAAATGTAATATTACTGTTCCCTGTAATTGGATTCTGTTGTTCTCTCTAAAACATTCTGAAAGAATTTAGTTTAACAAGTACTTATTAAATACTTTTAAAATGTCAATTTTTCAAAGAAAATATTTCCTGAAAAAACTGATGAAACTTCATGGGTTAATTCCACAGAAATAACCAATGTTTTTTTGCCCGGACCGCATTTAATCAGAGACAAAAACTTATCTTCATATTCTTTATTTACTTACTTACTATGCATTTCGGGTGCAATGAATATGAAGATAAGCTTTTGTCTCTGATTAAATGCGGTCCAGGCAAAAAAATGGCGGTTATTTCTGTGGAATTAACCATGAAGTTTTACCAATTTTTTCAAGAAATATTTTCTTTGAAAAATTGACATTTTAAAAGAATATAAAGAAAGCCGCACCATTGATATAATACATATCTATTACTTACGGTAGATACTTATTAAATATTTTATTTTAAATTTATCTATCATGTGGTGTGAAATAATGTGCGTCACCTAAGTAGCCCCAATGAGTTACAATGCAGAAACACTTATTTTTAAATTAAATATAACTCATTTGTATATTAAAATTTGATTTTTCTATAAAACTTCCAATTTCTAATAAATTATTTCTAACTCAAATTTAATCTGAAATGCAAGCTTGCAGTTTGGATTAATAAGAGATTGTTCAGATAAGTACTATGCTAAGCTACTTATGAAAAATTATAAAGTCTAAAACAAATTCAAATCAAGTTCTCTTGTTGGAAATTGTTTTCTTTCTTGACATATAGTAAGAAATTCTGAACAAAAACTGCATTCAGAAAAAATTAATTGATAGAAGAAAACACTTCATGTGCTGATTCATAAAAAAAAACTAGTGAAAATAAGAATCAGCAGTTTTAAAACAGCAAATCAAATGATGCTTAATCAAATTTTCTGATAGTCACATCCATTAAATTTATACTTTCAATCAAACAATAATAATTCAGAATAAGGAACAAAATGTATTATGTTTTTAAATTACTAAGCTCAGAATGGACCTTATAATACAAAGATTAAATAATTAAAATAATTTTTTCATATCTTTACTAAAAATCTCAAAAATTATTATAAATTTCCCTTGATATAACTTTACTACTACTACTCAATAACTTAACTACATCAATTATTCTAAATATTTTTAAAATATTTAATTAAATCATCATATTTTGTTAATGAATAATTTTTTTCACATTCATGTAAAGAAATTAGTTACATTAATTTTTTATAATATTAGATATATTTTTTATATTTGCTTCAGAAATTAATACACAGCTTCTTCTTAATAAGTGTTATAATACAAATATAATACAAACTAAACTTGTAAACTCATAAGAAAGATGTAAACTATTAAAATATGCTTATGTATGAATTACTTATATACAAAGTATGTGCGCACACACATATTTAATCATTTGCTCATTTACAAGGCTTCTTACTTTCATTTTATTCATTATATATATTTTTTATATTCTGTTAATTATTTTAATATAAATATAAAATCTTTTCAGATATTTGGTTTTTGTGTGTTTTTGTTTTTATTAATTTTAAAATAATTTTTTATTTTAAATATATATAAAACTAATGCAAGTTTATGACTATCTGAAAACTTTGTATTTTTTTAAATAGTTACATGAAATAATAATATTAAAATGAATGTACAAACTAACTGTTTATTCACGATGAATGTTGTTTTCAAATTATAATTTTATGCTGAGATTTCATATATTTAAAGTTAGAAATAAAAATTATAGTAAATTTCTATATAAATTTTATGCCGACATTCAAAGAATTCATTAAAAATCTATAGAGAAAAAGTATTAAAATTTGAAACAAAAATGTGATCAACAAAAGGAAAAAACTACATGCTGCTATAAATCTTGAATGACATCAAAAACATAAACAAAGAAATAATCTCAATTTAAAAAATGACTAAATTAAGAATAATTTGAGAAAGTATAATTGTTAATTCAAGTTCTTTCTACACAAAATTTTTTATAACAACAGTGACTACAAAAATCCTTTCAGAAATATCAAATTATCAAGTCGATCCTAAAAACAGGATCAGTCCACTCGGCATTTCTTCATGCAGGAAAGCATACGACAGAAGGCAACCATACCAAATATATTCACCTTTACCTCGAGGTAGGTGACCATTACGATGTACAGTTCTACGAATCAATGCAGTAAGACCAAGTCGCTCACCTTCTTCGTAAGGATGTCCATTTTTCCTCCTGCCGAACAAAAAACATTTAAACGAGTTAATTAAAAATTTAAATAATCTTTAGCTCGTAAAGGTTAATTATTTACCTGACAAGGCACAGTACAAGGACCAATACCAACACCACAAGCAAAACCCCACACACGACTCCGAACACAAAGACAAATGGGCTCTCGGCGGGAACTGGCGAAGGTAGAGCACCTATTAACAAAGTCATAATTTAATAAATAGAAAAAATAATTGGAAAAAATCTAAGTAACACATCGGTATAAATATATATTAAATCACTAACTGCGATATCTCCGATCGTGAATGGTGGAATACATTAAAGGAAACCGGTCCTTTCACTAACCTTACTAGGACCTCCGTATCATTCCTGTTTGAGGTCTGATGCTTTTTAAGGTTATTGTTAAGGATTTTCTTATGTAGATGATAAAATTAAACTTAAATCATTGTTTAAACTTAAAGAATGCTCAGGAGCACTCAGGATTTTGTAAAATTTAATTTAAGGCTTGCTATTTATTAAATCTGGATAAACACGTGGTACAGGTATTTTGGCATTGTAAACAATAAAAAATTAAAGAAAAAAAAACCAAAACAAACCTGTCTGCGTCGGCGAAAAGTAAGGACTCTGTTTCGATAACATCTGTAAGTAAAAACGAACACAACTTTAACAAGATATCAAAATAACATAGGAAGATCAGGTAATGACGTCAAAGTTTTATCTCATTTTGACACTAAAGGTCGTTCCGATCACGCGCTGGAAATATCCTCGTGCAGTCTGCCGCTTCCGTTAAAGGAAACAACGCCCATTGGCACGCCTTCCGACAAAATATTGATTAACATTCTATTTTTATTGTTTTATCGCTGAATAGAATTTTTTATTCGATTTATTTTTTTTAATTATTATTTACATTTACTCGAATAAATGCATGAATATTTTAACAATCCGTTCACAGAAAAGTTATTTTGTTACCGCCAGATGGCAGCACTAATTTTAAAAAAACTAATTTGTTTTCGTCTAATTTTTTTATTTTTATTTTATTAAACAAATTGTAATGAAAAGTTTTAAATAATTATTATGGTTAATTATTAAACCCTATTCTTACAGTTAAATAGAAAAAATTAATTTTTTATACTTACGAAATTTTTAAAAAAATTACCCATAAGTTAATTTTAATCAGATATTCTATTAATTTGAATAAATAAGTATTAAGAAAAATTTAAAAACTACAAATAAATAAATAAATTCACTCAACAAAACCGACAGAACGTTTCCCAATCTTTGATCATTTGATACATTCAAAGTAGTCTAAATGGGAATCGCGAACCACAGGTTGAAAAATAAAATTACGAGCGATTAAAAAATCCTACTCTATAATAATATATTCGTTAAAACTATATATACAATTAATTTTACTTTAAAAGAAATACTTAGAGTTTTCTTATTTGATGAAATTATCTATTTTAAATATTGTTTATTGTTTCCTCAAAATTTATCGACTTTAAGTAAAGAAATCGATAATTAATTTAAGGGGGACTCGAATATTCTTTATTTGATAATAATAACTAAAACACCTTTTTTTTCGAGAAATAAATATAATTTGCAAAAACAAACGTTTTCATCCTAGTTAATAGGCCATCTTCAGGTCGAAAAAATGGAACGCAAATGTTCCATAAATAGAACATAAAAATATTTAAATCAAAAAATTTTACAGGCAAAAATAACGGAAGAATATATAAACAAATAAATTAATTAATTAATTAAAACAGAAATAACATAAATCTTCAGTGGATTAATTCTGGTCGAAGTTTCTAGTATATTTCTTTACCAAATATTTCCATGCCGATGGTAGGCTCTCCGCATCTCTCGCATTTAAACAGCCTTCCCCTATCCTACTTCTGTATATTTCAATTTTCTCCGCCGTCATTGCTAGAGTTGGGGAAGACAGAGGCTTGATGATTGTTNGTAAAGAAATATACTAGAAACTTCGACCAGAATTAATCCACTGAAGATTTATGTTATTTCTGTTTTAATTAATTAATTAATTTATTTGTTTATATATTCTTCCGTTATTTTTGCCTGTAAAATTTTTTGATTTAAATATTTTTATGTTCTATTTATGGAACATTTGCGTTCCATTTTTTCGACCTGAAGATGGCCTATTAACTAGGTTGAAAACGTTTGTTTTTGCAAATTATATTTATTTCTCGGCAAAAAAAGGTGTTTTCGTTATTATTATTTAGTGGCTGAGCGATTTTGGTATTGTATTATTGGTATTATTATTCTTTATTTGTTCGTTTTCTATACTATTAAATGAATTTTTCATATATAATTTAACATCTGTCACTAGTCCTGTGCGAAATTATTGAATTTTCAAATATGTTTTGATTTTACTTTTTTGTTTTCTGTTTACTAATAGTTTAATTTCGTCAGACATTTCATTAATATCTTTATTTTATTTCATTTTTTTTTTAAATTCAAAATTAAAATTCATCGTAATCTCTGAAAATTCCTAATAACTTTATATCCTCTTTCCTCTGGAAATCATTTCCTTTTGTATTTCAAATGAAAATAAAATAAAATGTTTATTACATTTATAAACAGACATAAATAAAATTCTACACCAAAAAAAAAAAAAGTATCTCTATAATATATAAAGACTGGCCCAAAAAATTTTTTAATCATATTTTATTTTGGGTGCTTTGGATATGCTTGTGAATATGAATGATAAGAAGTTCTGAATATTTTCTTCCTATTCCTTAAACTGCTTTTCTTTAACTTTAATTTTTTATTATTCCTAGCACTTTCTGGTTCCCATCATTCAAGATTTTTAATGTTTTACAGTTAGTGGCATACCAATGAGTCAGTGTATGGCATCAAAGATACTCATAATAAATTTAAAGTAATGTCAAAAATGTGTATTTTTATAAGTAAAAACTATGCAAATACTATTTAAAAAGTAGATAAACAGTTAGCTTGGTCCTCTTAGAAGTTTGGGACACACTAGTGTGCTGCAGCTAAGTAATTATCAAAACATTATTAAGTAACAATGTGGCTATTAAATTTAGGATAATTAGGATGAAGAAAATTATTAGGACAATAATCATGAAAGAATTTTGGATTGAGATAAAACTAATATTTTATGAAAATGTGACTTTTTGCTAATTACATAATTTTGTTTTTATATTTATTGTGAACATTCTTGATAATGACTTACAGGAACCAGAAAATACTAGAAAAGTGAGAAATATAAACTCCAAAATGGTAGTTTAAAGAATAAGTTAATATTGGCACTGTTCTTTTTGTGTTAAGTAATGTGAATGTGTTTTTATTTTACAAAACTGGCAAAAAAATAAAAAAAATACGATTTAGTATTTAAGTATTTAAATAACAGTTTAAATTTTTTTAATGAACTTTTGGGTAATATTCCAAATTAAATATGTACCATAATTTTCATAAATATTATTTAATTTGGAAAAAATTTTATTACTACTTATTATATTTTATATACAATTTACAATTGGTTTATTAATTTTGAACAAACTGATTTGAAATCTGATTATTTTCTTTTAAAGAAAAATCAAAAATAATTTTATATTAAATCATATTTTTTGATAAAAAATTGAATGCAATGAAATGAATAAATTAATTATTAATTTCCTCCATATTTGTTAACATATTCCACATGTTATGTTAAGAAAATGAAGGAATAAACTAAATTATTTTAGTGATAAATCATAAAATAGTTTCTATTAACTAATTATGATTGATTGATTGATTGATTAGTTACCACTAGCATATTATAAGCTACAAGATCAATCACAATTATCCAATTATGGATATGATTGATCCTCAATGGAGTCATCCAGTTCAGATGAGGGATGAAGCTGGAACTTGTATTGTTCATAATAAATTATGAAAGCCTGAATAAAATTTACACTGTAATCAATATAGCAGTAAAGTAACATCTTACTGCATGATCATCTGACCAACTTATTAATGAATTAAATAATAATGAAAAGTTATTTAAGTACTATTTTACATAAAATATATGACATCAATATTTGATTTTTAATATAAAAATCAATCTAAATATTTTTACTGTATCAAAATTACTGTATAAAAAATAAATTCAAAAATCTGGTGAATGTATAAAATAAGTTAATGTTTAGTTAAAATGATAAATTGTTTTCAAGATTTTTTTTAGAAACTTATGTTTTAAATTCTCGTATTTCTTTCATTCCATTCATCAATTCAATAATCATTATTATTGACAAAAAAAGAGACATACTGACAAATGCTAAGTCTTGTTGCTACAACATAATATTTTAACATTATAATATGTTATTGTAAAAAATAAAAGGCCATAACCCTCAATGTGCAAACAAGATGCTCAGAGGCTATAAAAAATTGGGCAAGGGCTAATGTATTATAATGAATAGATGCAAGTGAAAAGCAAATTCTTGTAAGAAAAATGTTAACAAGAATGGAATTCTCAATGTTGGTAGCACGGCAAGAAGAGAAAGAGAAGTTGCAGATCTCAAAAGAAAGCAAAAATCAGACATACAATTCATCCAGAAAACTAAATGGAAGAGAGACAAGGCAAGGATACTTGGAGCTGGTTATAAGATTTTCCACAGTGGAGCCAATAAGTGAGAAAGAAATGGCATCAGTATTATCTAGTTAATTGTTGCATAAAAGAGCCTGATTAATTAAGGCTGTCATTTGGTTTATTGTTAATACATTGAGCTTTGTGATGTTTATATATGTCTATGTATATAACATGCTGGGTAAAGCAATAGCCAGCTGAGTGCCATACTGGAAGAGTGCATAGGTAGTGGGAGTAGAATTCATCCCCAGTCGGCATCATGAGTAATCATGGGTGGTTATATCAAAGGTTTAAATGTGTCTGGAAGTGAAGAGTTGCTTGGAGGTCTAAGTGGCGTAACTGGCCAGTTCACTGCACAGTAAGTGGAGGTTGAGGGTTTGACTCCACTCTGGGTTGACTCTTTTCTTCCAGCCTGTTCTAAATTATATTAAATTATTATAATTATTAATTTCAACAAGAGATGGCACCTAAAGTCTACCTCTAGTACAAAATTACTTAATTTCTAATTATTAATTGTAGCATAAAATGACCTGATTAATTAAGGGCTGTCATTTAGTTTATTATCTTGTAACTGTATAACATTGGTATGCCATAGAACAGATAGGCTAATCAGAATAAAACTAGACTTCGGAATGAAACTAAATGGTATCAGTGCATATTACCTATAAATTGGAAGAGCAAGTGAAGAAAAAGATAATTTCTGAAATATGATGGAGAATGAGATATGTATTAGTAGAAACAGAAAGAGTGCTCGTACAGATGAATTGAATGAACACATCGAAAGTTACAATGAAAGTATTGAAATAATCCATGAAGGATATGATGACATAAAACAAGTAAAACCAGAAAGTGAATGAATCATAATAGATTTTGAAGTAGCATTTAAAATTCTTTCTTCAGAAAAAAAAAGAGCATCATACTACATGCAAAAGTGGTCACACCTGATTAAGATTGAATTCTATACATAAAGAAACATTTCAAGAAGGAAAAGAATTGTAAAGTCACATCCAGTAACCATGTAGTAGCACAACACTGATTTCTCTGCATAGACATGCAGATTGAGATAGACAGTATTGATAACGACTAAGAATGAAACATATTTAGGAAGTATAGAAAGGAAAATATCAGAAAGGTTATGGAAAAATAAAAAATCCTAGTGGTGGAATGATGATGTGCAAAAAACAGTACAAGCAAAATCAGCAAAGATAGAAAAAAACAAAGTTAAATATAGATCATGAAAAGTACAGACAGAAAAAGAGAAAACAGTCATCCATGCTAAAGCCAAGGCCTATAGAGAAATGTGTGAAGATAAAAAACCAGGGATTGACAGATTTGAGAACTGATAAAACATTGGAACATAGTAATGACATAATATAGGTGAAGCAGATAAAAAGAAGTAATGAAGAAATAATAAGGACAAATGAAAAAATAAAATGAAGAATGTTTCTCAAAAGTGCATAATAGACCAAGTGATGAGATACAAATAGAAACAGGTAAATTAAATCAAGCCTGATTTATCACTTGTCAGGAAGTCAAAGAAACCACGTAAAAGATAAAGAATAGAAAGGAAATCAAAACCTTCTTCACATGAATGGAGTGGGAGCATGGAAATCCTTGGGAAAAGAAGGAATGGATCTACTATGGAATTTGATTGAAAAAAAAATACATCAATAGAAGATATTAGATGAAGCAGCTATAGAGAAAGGATAGTTTGGTTTTGTCCCAGGAAATTAACTACAGATGTTATCTTTGGTCAAAGACAGATAATGGAAAAGTTTGGGGAAAAGCAGCAAGAACTATATCTAACTTTCATCAATCTAGAGACGTTTAAGACCCAATGTCTAAGCATGTAATCTAAACAGCATGTAAAATAACAATGTACCTGAGAAGAATAAAGTTGTGTCTGCTTGAGTAAGAATCTGTTTTCAGAAAAACACACAGCATTCAAGTAGGATTTAGTAGGTTTGGCTTTAAGCCCCTTTATTTTTACCACTGTGATGGATGTAACAACAGAGATGATGAGAGAAAGAACGCTATGGAGTACATTATATGCACACAACAATTGTTCTCTGTTCAGAGATAAGAAATAGAACACAGGATAAAGTGGAAAGTTGGAATAAAGAACTGAAAAACATCTGAAAGCTAACAAGAGCAAGACAGAATG
This sequence comes from Centruroides sculpturatus, assembly GCF_000671375.1. NCBI lineage: Eukaryota > Metazoa > Arthropoda > Arachnida > Scorpiones > Buthidae > Centruroides > Centruroides sculpturatus. The sequence continues at coordinate 342,235 of NW_019384362.1, read as the reverse complement.
CATTTGCTGTAAGTGGAAAGAAAAAAATTATCAGAATCTAACTCTAAAAGAAGAGAGAAGCAAGAGAGTAGCATCAGCTATCTTGCCTGGATAGAAGATGAGAATGGAGATGCAAAAAGAGAAGCAAATCGCTGAATCAAGCTGGATGGAAAAATTGGAAAGAAATGTTTGGAGTGTTGTGTGATAGGAACTAGTTAAGTTGAAGGGAAGTTTACAAGATAGTTGTGCAACCAGTCACATTTTATATTCTACCCTATATAAATATTCTATATTCTACCATAGGTTTATGGTAGAATATAGAATATTTAACACTAAAGAAGGAAGATACTTAAATGAATACATGGAATCAGAAAAGATGATCAAATCAGAAATGAGCATATTTAAGGTACAGTTAAAATAACTGATATTATCAACAAAATATAAGAAGGAAGGCTGTAATGATTTGGTAATATCATGAGATGGAATGAAAGTTGACATGGAAGACAAATCATGAACATGGAGATTGGAAGAAAGCTTAGAAGGTACATTGAATATTGTACTGTACATGTACGTACATAGTTACAGCAGATATGAAAGAAGAGGGTTTAAAAAAGCTATGACTGTAATTGGATATAATAGAAAAACCTCATCAAATATAGTGGCCCAATATAAAATATGTTGCCCTACTTTATATTGCAAGTTGCAGAAGAAGGTTCATAATAAATTTATATGTTCATGAAAAATTCAATAGATATTGTAATTGTGTTGACATATAATATTTGACTATTATAATAAGTTTTATTCTTAACAAATATTATAGATATGTTTTTGGTATTGGAATTTAAATTTATATTAAATGCTATCAAAACACTTGTATTAATCTCTGACAAAGAACACAGACAGGATGTGACTAATGCAAATGAATATTCTATAATGTAGATGTAAAACTGTTTAATAACAAAATCTTCTAAATAAAGAAGTATTTTCTTTAACTTCAAAGATTTCTGATTATGTTCACATTGCAAAATACAATTATAAATAAATTTTGAATATAATTTGGTATACAAAAAACTGTATTGTCATAAAATTATTTAATACTTGGTTAATTATTCTGAATAAAATAATATAAAAATAATCAGACACATTCATTTATATCTATATAATTTAAAGAAAATAAAATAATAATTAATGAACAGAATGTGTGATTATTTATTCTATGCATTATGAAAGACAAATACAGATTATTTAAAAATCTAATCGTCTCTACCAAAATTAAAATTCCAAAACTGATTTAAAAATTAAAATGAAAACATCAAAATATTAAAGAAGCTTTTTATTATTTAAAGAGCTATTAAAAAAAAAGTAATTCTCTTTGTGCTTAACTATGTTCTTGTTCTTTAAGGACAAATTAAAATAAAAAATCCAGCAGCAATTATTACAATTTCTAATTTTAGATATGCTAATTAATTTTACAATTAATTCAACTTTTAACCAACCTTTTTTTAATAAAAATCCTGAAACATTATGAACACTGAAATGTTAATGCTAAGATATATAACAGAAATCAAGAAAATATTGGTCCATTTTTAATAAAGAAAATTACAATAAAATCAGTATTAGATTTCAGAAATTTATCATAACAAATATTATATCACAGTGATTCCTGATATCTGATTCCTTAATAAATAAGGTTAATAGTACTGTTAAAGAAAAATAATATAGAGAACAAGGTTGATAAGTTTGAAGGAATAATTTAAATTCAGAGAAGACAAAAATACTACATTATTTTGAACATTCAAAGGACGTAATATTTTAAAATGAATAAAACATAAATTATTAAAAATAAAAAACTGTAGAAAATTATTTACATTTTGAATATATATTTATTTTTAAATAATAATAAAAACTTTTCAAAATTTATATAAATTTTTATACATAACATTAAAAATGTATAATTAGAGACAAATATAATTTCTTCATTTTTTTTTAAAAAGCAAATTACATTATTTATAAACTTTTTATATTTTATAAAAATATTTGTTATTGTTTAATCAGAATTATTTTATTCTTAAATAAATTAAAATATAAAACTTTCTATTTATCATAATAATAAAGAACTAGTCTACTGAATCAATCAATGCACCATTAACAGTGTATGAAGTTTAAAAAATGCTAATGTTTTAGCTATTCCATACTGAAGATGGCACATTAACCAGGTCAAAAATGTTAGTGCTCTTTAAACTTCACCTACTATTAAAAGTGAAATAATTAAATTACCATAACATGTAATTTTATTATATTTAAAGATATTTTATACAATTTTTTAAATATATTACATAATATAACTGAGGATTTTTAAAGGTAATTTATTTTAATGTAATGTGAAAATCCGACCTTTTTAAGAAAGTTTTTATTAATAACAAGATATGTTTCTTTCATCATCATTTTCGTTGTTTCTCCCGTTCTCACCCTGATATCCGAGGAATAAACCCGGATAATGAACTGCGTAGTTAGAGTGACATTCATCGTCCGAAGGTCATCGATGAGGGACCACGATGTCACGTGACCCTCATACGTCGGCAGCGACCGAACGAAAAAAATGACCAAATAAGGTCAGTCATCTCCCTAGGTGATGACGAATTTAACAGTAATTGGTCAAACGATGTCTGCATTGTCGTCACCCATGACGGGGGAGACTGTCATAAATCTGGAGAGCTGTCAAAAGAGTAGCAGATTTTCCCACGCTATAGAGTATATAAAGGGGTCAAATTTTCTACTCCGGGCGCTTGGCTGAGGAGCTAACGCCGAAGAAACCCCTCTGCAAACCTCAAGAGCGATCGTCGCACGATCTTCCAGCACTCTCAGGATCTAAGAAGCTCATAATTGCCGCTCCATGAAAGGTAAAGGACTTTGCTTATTTTCTATTCTCTCCATATACGACGGAATTACTCCTCGGAGAGGTTGATTGAAGAAACCTCCGAAGAACTTCGTCAAGGAAGAACTCTACATATTGGGAGCGACGGAGCGTACACCGTAACCGGACATAGCCGCACGGCCTGAGAAGGACATCACTCCACATAGCCTTCAAAGGACGCCTCAGAATACTAGACGACGATCACAGAGTGTTTTATCAACGCCCTATAAAGTGATAACGTTTCCTACAAGGTAAACCCTTGCATTATAATTTGTCTCTCTCCAACGTGAGCTCTCTCTCGAAGTTTAGCGTTAGGTTAGAATAGATTTTAGTCAGATATTTATTTATATCTTAACGCGCGGGTTATATTTATTATCTTATGTATAGTCTTATCTTAGTTGTTTATTAAATGTGTTCGTTAATTTAAACCTGTGTAGTCTTTGACCACACGACTTCCGACTCCTCCCCACTCATATTTTTGCCCTCCTATTGCTATCCGACAACCGAGAGCGGGTCTTCCCGACCCGTGCAGATTAAGTGGTCATTAGGGTTCGACCCAGTGACCCCCTGCTGCTCACAGTAATAAGTTAATTATTAAAAAAGTCTCTTAGTTAAAATTAATCAAAGAAAAATTTCTATCCTATCATTAGGACTATTTGGTTGAATCTCAAATTTACAAGAACTCTCAAAAATGTTTGTTACAAATTACTTATTTCATTGCATTTCTTGTGTATTCAGAAAAAAACTTTATATTTTGTTTAACTTTATCTAAAAAATACAATACAATTTTTTAGATGCTGTTTTGCTTTTTCTTTTAAACACAATGGGGCCTAAATGTTCTCTGAGACTTCTCTTGTCCTCTGACAGTATATCAATGTTAAAAATTCTGTATATTTACATTCCATATATTGTTGAACAATTATACATCCAAAAAAAACATTTAAAACTGTAAGTAATTTGAAGACAAGCATAAAATAATTTGGAGTCTTCTCTGATGACAAAAGAATTTTGAACAATAATTTTTCATAGTTTTAAGTAGGAAAGAGCTTTTAAAGAAAAAGTAATTCTCTTTGTGCTTAACTATGTTCTTGTTCTTTAAGGACAAATTAAAATAAAAAATCCAGCAGCAAGTTGTGTAACTTTCCAAGCAGCAACATTTAAAACTGGGCAGTACCATACGTTCTGATATTTTATTTAAAAGTTTTTATACAATTAATTATTATAAAACAACAAAAAACTTAATTTTGTGGGTAGGGATAAGTTTTATAAAAATTGTAAAAGCTAATTATGGGTAAAGTCGTTATTAAGTCCACTCTACTTAAGATATGACACACACATACACACAAAAACAAACACAAACATCCATGCCTACAAAAAGAAACTCAAATTTTTTTTTTGCATTTCAACATTTCAAGGTGACCTAAGTCCAAAAATGTAAAAATCTTGGGGGTCATTTTTTGACCGATGACCACCACACTTTCCCTCTGTTATATAAAACAGCCAGAAAAGTAAAGATTCCAAATTATTTTTGTTTGCCTTCAAACCAAACAACATATTTAAAAGTACGTAACTTTTAAACATGCTGTTTTAATTAAAACATTAATTCTGAATCCTAATAAATTAAAAATAGTTCTTATATGAAATTCAGATTAATTTTAATATCTCAGTCAACTTTAAAAAAATAAAATTAGAGCAACTTTTCTACATTTAAATACAAATAATTATCAGTTTACTCCATTAAAACAAATAATGTGTACTTTATATAATTCAATTTTCTATTTTTCTGTTCAATTATTCATTGTAGCATTCTAAATAAAATTGATTAAATATTAAATTAAATTATTGTACTTTTGCAGTAAGATCTATATGAATCTCATATCAACATATAAATTATAATAAATTACTTTAGCTTATCAATAAGACATGTCAATTCTATCCATTAATCTTTAATGCACTGTTCTCATACAAGAAATCTTTTATTATATATATACAACAGTCTTTCTTTAACTGTTCAAATTAAATTCCTTTATAACGTTAATATAATTATGCAATACAATTATATTTATGACCAATCACTTTTTCATCATTTTAACAATCATTTTTAGAGTAGAGAAAATTAAAGTTACATTTGAGACAAATAATTTATTTTTATTTTTTTTTATATAATTCTAAATGCAACATCATTTTGAATTATATCAATATGAATTTTGGCAATATCAAATTCTTCATGCAATTTTCTACACATTAATTAATTTATCTTTATTTAATGATTAGGGACACTATTTCATTTTTCAATTAAATTAAACTTAATTCTATATATATTTATTTATTTTATTGTTTGTATTTAGTCTAATCACTTTTGTTTTTAAAAAAAGTCACAAACATTTAAACATGTTTTGAAACATTTATGGAAAAAAAAGTTCAATCTTAATATTTAACCAACAACTGCATAGTGTAAAATATATGCTACAGTCTGCAAATGGCAATGCCATTAAGCATTTATTGAGAATTCTCCTGATTCAAAGCTTGTATCAGATCTGCTACACATGTCATGTTAAATTAGATCAGACTTTTCCACTAGATGGCTCCAAGATTTTTTCTGGTGAATACTGATCCTAGATTAACCATATATATTTTTTGACACCATAAAATAACTCATGCATTAATGGGTTAAATTTCTAATTTCTTAATTTTTCTCACAAGGTTTTATCTTTGTCCCCATCAAAATATTCATACCAGTCCTATATAGCTTTAGCACCAATTTCTATATTCCTTGGCCAGTGAAGTCATATAGTACTAACATAACAAATATCAATAAATTCATATATCAGAACCTTTTAAATACAATTGTATTGTGGGTGTTTAATAAACCATATTTTGCCATTGTAACTGTTTTATAGTTACAATTTAATTTTAATTTTTTTGTGTCAATGGGAAAGATTTAAGCTGCAGTTGCCTCTCCATGAATCCATCTCTGCTTTGAGATTACCAAAATTTTATATTTAAAACAGTTGTCTTAAATACATAGGATATCCCTCAATACTTAACAAACTTTATAATGAAGTAGAACATTTTTATATTTGTAATAATTTACAGAATCAAATATTAGATTATTAAAGCCATAAATTAATACATTTAATGCACATTGAATTGAAACATTTGACACATATGATACATACAAATTTAAAAAAGAGAAATGTGATTTTATAAAATAAATAAATTTTGAATTTTAAAAATTTACCTGTTTATGTTTATATAAAAAGTTTATCTAAAAATATTATTTCATTTTTAAACAATTATATTTATAACATCAACTTCAGTAGGAAAAAGAAAAAGCTATAATCCAAAAAATTTTTAATGTGCACATATTTTAAAACACTTAGAGTTCAAGGCACAGAAATTAGAACATATTTTTGTAGTTTATGTGAAGTGACAAAGACTCTGCAAATACTGAAAACATTTTCTCTGCTTAAAAAGATTTCTGAGAATCTATACAATTGTATTCAATATAGTGAAAAAAATCCCATAATTCAGTGATGAGAGTTGTACTAAAAACTAAACATGTAGGAGGTGATCCTTTTGTATGTACCAAGAATTTTTGTTACAACATTTTGAGTGTTGTAATTGAGTTACAAAAAATACTAGTATTAACCCTTAACTGGTATCGTAAATTTTTCAAACGTAACTGGTATCATGGGGGCTGCGTGGCCCCCAAGCAAAATTTGCCTTTAGAGAGCAAGTTTAACAATGTGACAGTTCAAAAGTGCATAAATGCTAAATGGAACCCTTCTTTAGTATAATCAACTTTTATTTATTTATATAATTTTCTTTACTTAATTATTACAAGAGATCACAAAATTGTTACAACTTTTGGTGTATGCTTTTTTTAACAATACAAAAATCTACTCTATTTAAGTTTTCACCAAAGATATTTTTCTTTTTCTTATTCTTAAGAAACTAATCTTATTAAAAAGTATCTCTTATAGCTTCATTTGTTAAAAAACCACAGGTAATATAATCAGTTCTATTTTTAAGACTCAGGAACATTTTAACGCGATTACGTAGTTCAGTCTTGAGAGTTATCACATAGTATTTTTGTGTACTATGCACTTTGCAAATAAATTTCAAACAACTGTTGCACTTAGTAGCATATTTACCATTTTTTTTAGCACAAAATGACAACATACTCTTTTCAGGAGATTTCGGCTTGATCTAGCAATTTGTATAATATTATCACCTATTAGCAGTTCAAATGATTCTTTGGTAGTCATTTTAAAGTTTTGATGCAAGATTGAGATATCTATGCAAAATAATTGTAAAAATAAAAAAAAAACATAAAAACTCATTTCCACAAAAAACCAACGTAACTGGTATGGTGGGGGCTGCGCGGCCCCCAGAAGGTACGTAGCTCCATCCTTGTAAGTGCTACAGGGCCGAACATTTGGCACTCGCTAAGAGTCGCGACGTAATGAGATTACATAAAATAGCAGCTGCGCACGATATTTAGATATTTAGAAATTCGTAAAAATATGACGCGTGGGGGCCGCGCGGCCCCCAAGAAACCAGTTAAGGGTTAAATGGAATAAAAGTCTCATTCTGTGCAAATATTTAAGTTGTTTTATTCTCAACTTATTAAAGCTTAATAATCTTCTTATTTAATTGTATAAAGAATTATATATTTCTTTTTAATTAATAAAATTACAATATATGCTAAAATAATTTAGCTGGTTGTGCAAGTTATATATGATAAATTACAGAAATGTTAATTCTAAAATTAGATATAAAAATAGAATATTAATTTGAATTTAAAGCAGTAATGAATGCATGAATATTTACATACTTCTGCATATATATAGTTTTATTTGGTAGGATTACAGAAATAACATGTCAATTTGTAAAATGTCAACTAAATAAAATTATTAGGTGACATTTTACAAAACAAATATATTACAAATATACATCATAAAAATGCCAAACAACAATGCTATGACTACAGAATGAATTTCTGATGTGCATGTGTAGATAATAAATAGCACATCAGAAATTAATAAGATAATAAACAGATTAAATTGAATTTGTAAAAATTCAGATTAAAAAATTAAAAATTTTTAAATTTAAATTTTAGTTTTCTTTTAATATAATAAATTCATGTCAGAAATAGTATGAAATAACTGTATAATTTACAATAAATAGTATGATATAAAACTATTTGTAAAGTATACAGGTTCTATAAAATCTACTTTTATTGTATCAAAGCAGATTTTTTGTCCCTCTAATTCAGTTTGTAAATAGAAGTGCTTTTATTTGTTGTCCTAAGTGATATCTTAATTTTTAAAACACTATTCAAAAATTGATGTCATTCTTGATTACTTGTTTTCTATATATTACACCTTTTTATCCTTAATTCTAATAAAAATATGTTTCTAAATAGAATTAATTTTTAAATATTTTTTAAATGAGTTAATTTGTGTTAGATAGTAATATTACAGTTATTTCATTCATTGATAAATTTTATGAAATATATATTTCTTTTAATCACATAATTCTTTCTGATCTAAATAAGAACTATATTATTTTTGAATAAATTTTCTTTTTTCTACAACAAAAATAAACAAGTCAAATTATATTAATGTGATTTCTTTTTCTCTCTATATTTGGCTTATAACATACATCATTCAAAACTAATTATAATAATGTCTAATTTTTGTTCACTTTTTATCTTTCTACCTAAGTTATATTAATTTTTTTAAAGGTTTTAGGTTACTTATCACAGTAATTTTTATGAAGTAACCTGAAGGCTTTTTTGTGGTAAGATTGGCAGTGCTTTATTTATTTTTTCACATCTTTGTCAATCAAAACAGTAAACATTTCTGATCTAAATTTTTCTTTTATATTCTGTTTTTATTAGATTGCAAATAAATTTGATTATGACAATGATGTATTATTATTATTNAATTTAAACCTGTGTAGTCTTTGACCACACGACTTCCGACTCCTCCCCACTCATATTTTTGCCCTCCTATTGCTATCCGACAACCGAGAGCGGGTCTTCCCGACCCGTGCAGATTAAGTGGTCATTAGGGTTCGACCCAGTGACCCCCTGCTGCTCACAGTAATAAGTTAATTATTAAAAAAGTCTCTTAGTTAAAATTAATCAAAGAAAAATTTCTATCCTATCATTAGGACTATTTGGTTGAATCTCAAATTTACAAGAACTCTCAAAAATGTTTGTTACAAATTACTTATTTCATTGCATTTCTTGTGTATTCAGAAAAAAACTTTATATTTTGTTTAACTTTATCTAAAAAATACAATACAATTTTTTAGATGCTGTTTTGCTTTTTCTTTTAAACACAATGGGGCCTAAATGTTCTCTGAGACTTCTCTTGTCCTCTGACAGTATATCAATGTTAAAAATTCTGTATATTTACATTCCATATATTGTTGAACAATTATACATCCAAAAAAAACATTTAAAACTGTAAGTAATTTGAAGACAAGCATAAAATAATTTGGAGTCTTCTCTGATGACAAAAGAATTTTGAACAATAATTTTTCATAGTTTTAAGTAGGAAAGAGCTTTTAAAGAAAAAGTAATTCTCTTTGTGCTTAACTATGTTCTTGTTCTTTAAGGACAAATTAAAATAAAAAATCCAGCAGCAAGTTGTGTAACTTTCCAAGCAGCAACATTTAAAACTGGGCAGTACCATACGTTCTGATATTTTATTTAAAAGTTTTTATACAATTAATTATTATAAAACAACAAAAAACTTAATTTTGTGGGTAGGGATAAGTTTTATAAAAATTGTAAAAGCTAATTATGGGTAAAGTCGTTATTAAGTCCACTCTACTTAAGATATGACACACACATACACACAAAAACAAACACAAACATCCATGCCTACAAAAAGAAACTCAAATTTTTTTTTTGCATTTCAACATTTCAAGGTGACCTAAGTCCAAAAATGTAAAAATCTTGGGGGTCATTTTTTGACCGATGACCACCACACTTTCCCTCTGTTATATAAAACAGCCAGAAAAGTAAAGATTCCAAATTATTTTTGTTTGCCTTCAAACCAAACAACATATTTAAAAGTACGTAACTTTTAAACATGCTGTTTTAATTAAAACATTAATTCTGAATCCTAATAAATTAAAAATAGTTCTTATATGAAATTCAGATTAATTTTAATATCTCAGTCAACTTTAAAAAAATAAAATTAGAGCAACTTTTCTACATTTAAATACAAATAATTATCAGTTTACTCCATTAAAACAAATAATGTGTACTTTATATAATTCAATTTTCTATTTTTCTGTTCAATTATTCATTGTAGCATTCTAAATAAAATTGATTAAATATTAAATTAAATTATTGTACTTTTGCAGTAAGATCTATATGAATCTCATATCAACATATAAATTATAATAAATTACTTTAGCTTATCAATAAGACATGTCAATTCTATCCATTAATCTTTAATGCACTGTTCTCATACAAGAAATCTTTTATTATATATATACAACAGTCTTTCTTTAACTGTTCAAATTAAATTCCTTTATAACGTTAATATAATTATGCAATACAATTATATTTATGACCAATCACTTTTTCATCATTTTAACAATCATTTTTAGAGTAGAGAAAATTAAAGTTACATTTGAGACAAATAATTTATTTTTATTTTTTTTTATATAATTCTAAATGCAACATCATTTTGAATTATATCAATATGAATTTTGGCAATATCAAATTCTTCATGCAATTTTCTACACATTAATTAATTTATCTTTATTTAATGATTAGGGACACTATTTCATTTTTCAATTAAATTAAACTTAATTCTATATATATTTATTTATTTTATTGTTTGTATTTAGTCTAATCACTTTTGTTTTTAAAAAAAGTCACAAACATTTAAACATGTTTTGAAACATTTATGGAAAAAAAAGTTCAATCTTAATATTTAACCAACAACTGCATAGTGTAAAATATATGCTACAGTCTGCAAATGGCAATGCCATTAAGCATTTATTGAGAATTCTCCTGATTCAAAGCTTGTATCAGATCTGCTACACATGTCATGTTAAATTAGATCAGACTTTTCCACTAGATGGCTCCAAGATTTTTTCTGGTGAATACTGATCCTAGATTAACCATATATATTTTTTGACACCATAAAATAACTCATGCATTAATGGGTTAAATTTCTAATTTCTTAATTTTTCTCACAAGGTTTTATCTTTGTCCCCATCAAAATATTCATACCAGTCCTATATAGCTTTAGCACCAATTTCTATATTCCTTGGCCAGTGAAGTCATATAGTACTAACATAACAAATATCAATAAATTCATATATCAGAACCTTTTAAATACAATTGTATTGTGGGTGTTTAATAAACCATATTTTGCCATTGTAACTGTTTTATAGTTACAATTTAATTTTAATTTTTTTGTGTCAATGGGAAAGATTTAAGCTGCAGTTGCCTCTCCATGAATCCATCTCTGCTTTGAGATTACCAAAATTTTATATTTAAAACAGTTGTCTTAAATACATAGGATATCCCTCAATACTTAACAAACTTTATAATGAAGTAGAACATTTTTATATTTGTAATAATTTACAGAATCAAATATTAGATTATTAAAGCCATAAATTAATACATTTAATGCACATTGAATTGAAACATTTGACACATATGATACATACAAATTTAAAAAAGAGAAATGTGATTTTATAAAATAAATAAATTTTGAATTTTAAAAATTTACCTGTTTATGTTTATATAAAAAGTTTATCTAAAAATATTATTTCATTTTTAAACAATTATATTTATAACATCAACTTCAGTAGGAAAAAGAAAAAGCTATAATCCAAAAAATTTTTAATGTGCACATATTTTAAAACACTTAGAGTTCAAGGCACAGAAATTAGAACATATTTTTGTAGTTTATGTGAAGTGACAAAGACTCTGCAAATACTGAAAACATTTTCTCTGCTTAAAAAGATTTCTGAGAATCTATACAATTGTATTCAATATAGTGAAAAAAATCCCATAATTCAGTGATGAGAGTTGTACTAAAAACTAAACATGTAGGAGGTGATCCTTTTGTATGTACCAAGAATTTTTGTTACAACATTTTGAGTGTTGTAATTGAGTTACAAAAAATACTAGTATTAACCCTTAACTGGTATCGTAAATTTTTCAAACGTAACTGGTATCATGGGGGCTGCGTGGCCCCCAAGCAAAATTTGCCTTTAGAGAGCAAGTTTAACAATGTGACAGTTCAAAAGTGCATAAATGCTAAATGGAACCCTTCTTTAGTATAATCAACTTTTATTTATTTATATAATTTTCTTTACTTAATTATTACAAGAGATCACAAAATTGTTACAACTTTTGGTGTATGCTTTTTTTAACAATACAAAAATCTACTCTATTTAAGTTTTCACCAAAGATATTTTTCTTTTTCTTATTCTTAAGAAACTAATCTTATTAAAAAGTATCTCTTATAGCTTCATTTGTTAAAAAACCACAGGTAATATAATCAGTTCTATTTTTAAGACTCAGGAACATTTTAACGCGATTACGTAGTTCAGTCTTGAGAGTTATCACATAGTATTTTTGTGTACTATGCACTTTGCAAATAAATTTCAAACAACTGTTGCACTTAGTAGCATATTTACCATTTTTTTTAGCACAAAATGACAACATACTCTTTTCAGGAGATTTCGGCTTGATCTAGCAATTTGTATAATATTATCACCTATTAGCAGTTCAAATGATTCTTTGGTAGTCATTTTAAAGTTTTGATGCAAGATTGAGATATCTATGCAAAATAATTGTAAAAATAAAAAAAAAACATAAAAACTCATTTCCACAAAAAACCAACGTAACTGGTATGGTGGGGGCTGCGCGGCCCCCAGAAGGTACGTAGCTCCATCCTTGTAAGTGCTACAGGGCCGAACATTTGGCACTCGCTAAGAGTCGCGACGTAATGAGATTACATAAAATAGCAGCTGCGCACGATATTTAGATATTTAGAAATTCGTAAAAATATGACGCGTGGGGGCCGCGCGGCCCCCAAGAAACCAGTTAAGGGTTAAAAAACAATACCTAATATGTTTGTTGTTTGTAATATGGCAGCTTCCCTGCAAACAACAAACCTATACAGGGAAGCCAACATTACAGGATGGGATGTCCCTGTAAAGTTGGCTATCATGATGTAAAGAAACCATTTAAAAACCATCTTTTCTATATACGCCTGTCCATATTTCTCCTTCCTTACAAGTAATCGATATATCCAGGAAGTTAACATTCTTCTCGCTTTCCTGGTCCAAATCCAAAGTCAACCCATATGGGTTATCGTTGATCCTTTCCATAAAATTCTGTGTGTTGTCAGCATTTTTCCACAAGATGAAGATGTCATCGATGTACCTGGCGTATAGTATTATATCGTAACTAAATATAGGTATGATGCTTCTTTCGAGTTGCTGTAATACTAATTCACAAATGACTGCCGACATTGGGCTGCCCATGGGGACGCCCCTTCCTTGAAGATAGGTCTTTCCTTCAAAAACGAAAAACGAAGTATTGCAAACCAAGTCAGCTAGCTCCAAAATGTCTTTGTGGTATTTCCTAGGATTTCTAATGTTGTTAAATAGAAAGTCCCTCAAAGCACAAAAACATGGTTCTAATTTTATTGAAGGGTATAATGCTTTGTAATCCATTACTGTCATACACTCCTTGTCCTTAAGTGTAATTTCCCTTAGTTTCTGCACCAGTTGTGTCGAACTTTTTATGGAAAAGGGGGACTCCTGAATTTTACTTTGTATAAACCTGACCAGCTGTTTCTCAATAGCGAAAGTAGGTGAACTGCATTTTTCTATAACTGGCCGTAGTTGGTAGCCAGGCTTATGGGTTTTTCCAAATGCGAAAATTTTTGGTGTTCTTGGAGCTTGAACGACAGAATTCTCCATGTTTAATAGATTTGCTAATGGAGTGAGGGTGAACCTTCTGACTCTTTTTTGCAAAGATTCTAAATAGTTTACAGGAGCATCAATACATTCCGTATTTCTGATGTATTCTTTTAACTTGTTGTTGTAGGAAACTCTCTTGATAAGTACTATACCTTTAGATTTATCCGCTTTCATAAGTACTATGTTGTTTCTTTGCAACCATTTTCTTGCTTCTTTTATGCAGTGGTGGAAGCGTCTTGTGTTCCTGTTATCCATTTTTTCTTTTTCAGTGCGAAATCTTGTTTGCCATCTGACGTAATCTTGACTTGTGGCATCCATACCCTTTATAATAATCTCAATATTAGGAATGACGCTTTCTGGGAGGGCTGCGGGATTAGGAGCGTAGAGGGGGCCGTATTCTAAAGCTTTTAACAAGCAGTGTGGCGGTGTAATATCATCCCAAGCTGTTATAAACGTGTTCTCCTTTACTTTTTCACGTGGCTTTACGTTCTGGCGTTTAAATAACCATAAAAGCTTCTTAACATAGTTGCGTTTTAAATTCCTTTCAACTGAGCAAGATAAAACTATTACCCTGTT
>NW_019384362.1:285438-325543 GCF_000671375.1 Centruroides sculpturatus | reverse complement strand
TATATATATATATATACCTCGCCGGGTGTTACGTTAGCCGGCTGAGTACCGTTAGGGTCGTGGGCGAAGGAGTCGTCCCCAGCCGGTGATGTATTTAACCAAGTAAGGTTATATCTAAATCTAATATACTTCTGGAAGCGAAGACTAGCTCGGGGTCTGGGTGGCGTAACTGGCAAGCGCACCGCACGGCAAGCGGAGGTTGCGGGTTCAAGCCCCGCCCCAGGCCAGTTCTTTTATTCCAGAATGTTCTAAATTTATTTATTTAATTATTAATTTAATTAAGAGATGGCGCCTAACGCCTACCTCTAATGTCAAATTACTTAGTTCCAATCATTTAAAATAGCCATATTATAGCCCGATAAATTAGGCGATCGTTTGGTGTTGCTATCCATCAAATTAATATAATTTTGATTTATAAATTCTTTTCTTCAGAATCTCTTCCCAATATCTATTTAATATATCATTTTATAATTTAAATTATTTAAATTTTAACTTGTTTAAAATATTTAATAGCAACTTCTACATTCAACTTTTATATTTAATACATATAAAAATGAAGAAATAATTAAAATATACAAGACAGATTCAATAAATAAGGCTAGTATCACTGCTAAAGAGTTGCTAAGTAATCAAAAATCAAACAACAGCTCATTGTACAATTTTGAAAAATTTGATATTGACAATGCCATTTTGTAAACTGCATAGGGGATGCAAATACCATTTGCAGAGATGAATGTTGGTACATAGCTACTTAACTGTGTATGCTTTCAAAGTTATTAATCTCAACCTTGTACACTAAATAAATTTTCTTTTAACAGTGCTATTAATTTATTGTATTTGCTCAATATAATGAGACATCAGAACTCAGTAATAGATTTTACTTCTAATTTGAAAATGGATATCAAATTCCATAGAATTTAAAACAACATGGAAAAAGTTAACTTATATAACTGGAAATATCAAAGTTTTGTTTAGTAATTATCTATCTGTGACAATAATGTTAATTTGAGTAAATGATAAAAAAGCTTCCAACAACAGAAAAGAAAATTGATAATTCTATAAAATTTATCACATTATGATTACTTCATTCATTGATAAATTTTATGAAATATATATTNACTGCTACATTTGACATTGAATGATTCATAAAGAACAATTGCAAATGCCTATAAATTTTTCACTCAAGCTGATAAACAGCATAAGTTCAAAATTTTAAAACATGAAATTCACAAACTAACTTGTACTTTTTTCTTTTATAATTAACAATATTTGAAATGTCTAGTACAAGTGATAGTTACTTTGCAAATTTCATATATCTTGTCAAAAGTTTACAATTCAGAAAGAACTGTTCAGTTCTTTCTGAATTGTCAGAGTGTTCATCAGCAGTAGATCTGAAAATGGAAATGTGAAATTCCAAAAAGTACTTAATCTAATTAAATATTATTCCTTAAAAAATTGAGGTTTTCTTTTTTATTTTACACATGGAATGATAATAATAAATCCTTAATACTTTAAAAAATTTTAAATATTGATAATTTCTTTACAAAACACTTTTATTTGAAAGTTTTCAGCTATTCTATTGTGTACAAATTAAGATATTTTTAAAAGTACAGATTACACTTGACAAAATGCAAGATAATCTCCTCCTTTTTAAAATAATATATAACTTAAATTGCACTTTTACATTCTTAAAATAAACAATTTTGCTGGATAATTATGATTTCTTAAATTTGCTCATTTCTCAATTGTTGTAAACTATAATTTTCATCTCATTAATATGTCTATAAGTTTTTGTAGAAAAATGTATATTTAATATTTTCATATAATATCAATATAAAAAGGAAAAGAATTAAACTAATACAATCATACTAAAATAATATAGCATTTAAATAACAACTATAGAAATACAACTAATAAAATGTTTCATTTCAATTCTAAAATGCATTATCAAGTCTAATAAATAATTTATTTCAAACTGCAATGTATATAAAGTCATTCTAATGTTTACCTTTATGAGCAATTAAATTTTAAACACCAAACATTGGTTACTTGATCCAAAACAAATTAATTTTGCCATGTAACTCTCCAAAACCAAAAGTAATTATTACTAAATCATATCTACATTTTACTTCATTATAATGTATAATTTAATCTGTAAATAATCAACTTTTGTTTATAGTTTTCATTTACAAATATACATCAATATTGCTTTAGATGTCTTAAAAGTTGTAAATATTTAAAAGTACATTATATCATAAATATCTTACTTTTAAATATAACTTGCCTGTTACTCCAGAGTTGGCAATCTTAAGTCACCATAAATAATTTTACCTTTGTAATATTAAATAAATATCATTCTTTCTAAACATTATTTAGAAATGGTGATATAATATACTTTTAATGAACTTATGTACACATGTATTTCATGTTTAATTGATTAATTAAATGATAATGTTAAATATAAATATTTAATACATTAAATTTAACAATCAGATTAATTTCTTGAAAAGAAATAAAATATTATTTGATATTATTTTGAATTATAATTAGATTTAAATTAATTACAAAACTTTAAACTTATCTATGGATTTAATTATAAAATGTTTTCCTTACCGTTCCATTTGGACCCCAAACTCTGACCTCTAAATATCCAGTATAATTTGTATTATGGGATAATTCTCCATCATAAACATATTCCATTCCAATAGGAGGTTGATTTGTTGCTGAATTTCGTTTTTGTCTTGTTTCTGTGGTTTCTGTGGTAGTTTCTGTTTCATCATGTACTGTACATTGGCTATTCTTTTTGTCACCAATTACAACTTCTTTCATAAAATTATCACTGAAAAATTGAATAAATGATTTGATTAATGTATTATGAATGTTAACCGTTACTTAAAATTAATTTATAATTAAATATTTACAGAAATAAATCAGCAAAAATGAAATCTTATGATTACAGCATATATTTTTAATATTAATTATTTTCAATTGTTTAAAAGAATCCACTTTGGCTGAAAGAGCTAAATTACATGAATAATTTAATGAATTTTTAATAAAGATATGCTAAGTCACCAGATAACCCTTGTTTAAAGTACTGTACATACTAAATCTTATTTGGACAATGTTAACTTATAATAAACAATTCTATTGTTCAAAAAAATATAAACACAATTTATTAATTTGAAAAAATATCATTATGAAGAAATAAATTATCTTTATTAACAATTACTTTAGATTTTAATATCATAATTTTATACTGGCTATTAATGCTAGTTCATATTATTTCTATGATATTTGCTTAATTTCTCATTAGATTTATCTTTTAAACATTAAAATATTCCAATAGTTAAGGAAAATTAAGAGTTAATTTCAAATATTAATACTCTAACTTTAAAAATTAGCAAGTAAGGCTCAAAATTGTTAAAGAAGTCATAAATATTTAATCAGATTAAGTGCTTTTTGGGATTTTACATTTTCATGTTCAGAACTGCTACATTTGACATTGAATGATTCATAAAGAACAATTGCAAATGCCTATAAATTTTTCACTCAAGCTGATAAACAGCATAAGTTCAAAATTTTAAAACATGAAATTCACAAACTAACTTGTACTTTTTTCTTTTATAATTAACAATATTTGAAATGTCTAGTACAAGTGATAGTTACTTTGCAAATTTCATATATCTTGTCAAAAGTTTACAATTCAGAAAGAACTGTTCAGTTCTTTCTGAATTGTCAGAGTGTTCATCAGCAGTAGACAGAGTGTTCATCAGCAGTAGATCTGAAAATGGAAATGTGAAATTCCAAAAAGTACTTAATCTAATTAAATATTATTCCTTAAAAAATTGAGGTTTTCTTTTTTATTTTACACATGGAATGATAATAATAAATCCTTAATACTTTAAAAAATTTTAAATATTGATAATTTCTTTACAAAACACTTTTATTTGAAAGTTTTCAGCTATTCTATTGTGTACAAATTAAGATATTTTTAAAAGTACAGATTACACTTGACAAAATGCAAGATAATCTCCTCCTTTTTAAAATAATATATAACTTAAATTGCACTTTTACATTCTTAAAATAAACAATTTTGCTGGATAATTATGATTTCTTAAATTTGCTCATTTCTCATCAGAAATAGTCAGATGTTGGCCTTTGCTATATAACTGGCACTCAGTCATAATGGAATGATGTTTTCTATGAAAAAATAACAAGATCAATCCATAAATCGGTAAAAATTTGATCTAATTTCAGGAGTTTTTTAAAAAACTGAATATACAAAACAACTAATGAATTTAAATCAGCAAATCTGCAATTATTGAAGAGATATTATATTAAATTTAAGTGCTATTATTAATTTAAATTATCATTAAAGATTTTTACTCTCCGGAAAATACTCAACATACATCCTTAATAATTAGTTAATGAGTAATAAAAATTAATATAATTTTTCACTTAATTAGTTTCATCACAATTGGAAACTATTAAAGCTTAGTTGTGATAAATGTAGCATAGAAATACAATTTGTGATATTAAAATACATTAGTTCAATAGAAATCCAAACTTTAAACTTTATATTTGTAAGGGTAACCACAAGTGTAACAAGCAAACATGTAAATAAAAAGAAGAGAATAAACTACAGTGGTACCTCAGGATACGAACGCCCCAGCATACAAAATTTTCAGGATATGACATGAAATTTGAACATATTTTTGCTTCACGATACAAACAAAAACTCACCATACAACGTTGCATTAGTTCACAGTGTCATTTTTTATTCACTTCTGTTCATTAGTCTCAGTTCGTGTGTTTGCTTCATTGTAAAAGGATCTCGCTCGATAAAGGAAATCTTGAGGTATTATCAGAAAGCGACTGATTTTATTGAAAAGAAACATTCCTAAAAGGTTCACACTGGCCGTATTGCTGCTTGGAGTAATTACATTTGCCTAAGTCATTTTAGAAACATTTTAAAAAGTAGGCAAAGCCAAATCTCTTTGGATAGATTTTACCAAGCGAACTCTATCCAGTGAAAGTGCTGGTGGAAGTGAAGGAAAGAAAGCAAAAAGCAGTGAATAAAAATTTAAAAATATATATATATATAAGACAACACTAATTTTTTTATCTTTTCTAAGTTATTTTTTTAGTTATTGTTACATTATGTTATGCAAGTTAAGTTTTAGTATCATTTCCCTTCTCCCTCTCTTCCACCACCAGTTTACACCTCCACCGTCATCTATCCTTGAAGGTAAAGTGCAAATAAAACTAGATTTTTTGTATCAATTATTATTCTATTATGGTTATACATTTACAACTAAGAAACGCATTTTTCATTACTATAGTTATTATTATTATTTTTAATGTACTACTTAGCTTTAATTTGAGTGTGTTTTTCGTGTTGGAACAAATTATTTGGTTTTACATGTAATCGTATGGGGAAAAATGATTCACCTNTATTTACAGAAATAAATCAGCAAAAATGAAATCTTATGATTACAGCATATATTTTTAATATTAATTATTTTCAATTGTTTAAAAGAATCCACTTTGGCTGAAAGAGCTAAATTACATGAATAATTTAATGAATTTTTAATAAAGATATGCTAAGTCACCAGATAACCCTTGTTTAAAGTACTGTACATACTAAATCTTATTTGGACAATGTTAACTTATAATAAACAATTCTATTGTTCAAAAAAATATAAACACAATTTATTAATTTGAAAAAATATCATTATGAAGAAATAAATTATCTTTATTAACAATTACTTTAGATTTTAATATCATAATTTTATACTGGCTATTAATGCTAGTTCATATTATTTCTATGATATTTGCTTAATTTCTCATTAGATTTATCTTTTAAACATTAAAATATTCCAATAGTTAAGGAAAATTAAGAGTTAATTTCAAATATTAATACTCTAACTTTAAAAATTAGCAAGTAAGGCTCAAA
Organism: Centruroides sculpturatus; assembly: GCF_000671375.1. Classification (NCBI taxonomy): domain Eukaryota; kingdom Metazoa; phylum Arthropoda; class Arachnida; order Scorpiones; family Buthidae; genus Centruroides; species Centruroides sculpturatus. Next base: position 319,587 of record NW_019384362.1, on the reverse strand, counting down.
ATTGTTAAAGAAGTCATAAATATTTAATCAGATTAAGTGCTTTTTGGGATTTTACATTTTCATGTTCAGAACTGCTACATTTGACATTGAATGATTCATAAAGAACAATTGCAAATGCCTATAAATTTTTCACTCAAGCTGATAAACAGCATAAGTTCAAAATTTTAAAACATGAAATTCACAAACTAACTTGTACTTTTTTCTTTTATAATTAACAATATTTGAAATGTCTAGTACAAGTGATAGTTACTTTGCAAATTTCATATATCTTGTCAAAAGTTTACAATTCAGAAAGAACTGTTCAGTTCTTTCTGAATTGTCAGAGTGTTCATCAGCAGTAGATCTGAAAATGGAAATGTGAAATTCCAAAAAGTACTTAATCTAATTAAATATTATTCCTTAAAAAATTGAGGTTTTCTTTTTTATTTTACACATGGAATGATAATAATAAATCCTTAATACTTTAAAAAATTTTAAATATTGATAATTTCTTTACAAAACACTTTTATTTGAAAGTTTTCAGCTATTCTATTGTGTACAAATTAAGATATTTTTAAAAGTACAGATTACACTTGACAAAATGCAAGATAATCTCCTCCTTTTTAAAATAATATATAACTTAAATTGCACTTTTACATTCTTAAAATAAACAATTTTGCTGGATAATTATGATTTCTTAAATTTGCTCATTTCTCATCAGAAATAGTCAGATGTTGGCCTTTGCTATATAACTGGCACTCAGTCATAATGGAATGATGTTTTCTATGAAAAAATAACAAGATCAATCCATAAATCGGTAAAAATTTGATCTAATTTCAGGAGTTTTTTAAAAAACTGAATATACAAAACAACTAATGAATTTAAATCAGCAAATCTGCAATTATTGAAGAGATATTATATTAAATTTAAGTGCTATTATTAATTTAAATTATCATTAAAGATTTTTACTCTCCGGAAAATACTCAACATACATCCTTAATAATTAGTTAATGAGTAATAAAAATTAATATAATTTTTCACTTAATTAGTTTCATCACAATTGGAAACTATTAAAGCTTAGTTGTGATAAATGTAGCATAGAAATACAATTTGTGATATTAAAATACATTAGTTCAATAGAAATCCAAACTTTAAACTTTATATTTGTAAGGGTAACCACAAGTGTAACAAGCAAACATGTAAATAAAAAGAAGAGAATAAACTACAGTGGTACCTCAGGATACGAACGCCCCAGCATACAAAATTTTCAGGATATGACATGAAATTTGAACATATTTTTGCTTCACGATACAAACAAAAACTCACCATACAACGTTGCATTAGTTCACAGTGTCATTTTTTATTCACTTCTGTTCATTAGTCTCAGTTCGTGTGTTTGCTTCATTGTAAAAGGATCTCGCTCGATAAAGGAAATCTTGAGGTATTATCAGAAAGCGACTGATTTTATTGAAAAGAAACATTCCTAAAAGGTTCACACTGGCCGTATTGCTGCTTGGAGTAATTACATTTGCCTAAGTCATTTTAGAAACATTTTAAAAAGTAGGCAAAGCCAAATCTCTTTGGATAGATTTTACCAAGCGAACTCTATCCAGTGAAAGTGCTGGTGGAAGTGAAGGAAAGAAAGCAAAAAGCAGTGAATAAAAATTTAAAAATATATATATATATAAGACAACACTAATTTTTTTATCTTTTCTAAGTTATTTTTTTAGTTATTGTTACATTATGTTATGCAAGTTAAGTTTTAGTATCATTTCCCTTCTCCCTCTCTTCCACCACCAGTTTACACCTCCACCGTCATCTATCCTTGAAGGTAAAGTGCAAATAAAACTAGATTTTTTGTATCAATTATTATTCTATTATGGTTATACATTTACAACTAAGAAACGCATTTTTCATTACTATAGTTATTATTATTATTTTTAATGTACTACTTAGCTTTAATTTGAGTGTGTTTTTCGTGTTGGAACAAATTATTTGGTTTTACATGTAATCGTATGGGGAAAAATGATTCACCTTACGAGATTTTCATGATACAATCTCAGTTTCGAAATGGATTAATTTCGTATCCTGAGGTACCACTGTAGATAGATTAAGAAACAAATTATATATTCTTTGCATATATTTTCAAAAACACCAAAATTATTATCTTTAGATGTGTCCAATACTTACATAGAATAGAATATATTTGAATTATTATTTTATTTTTAAAAATGTGTTATGCAATTATGTACAATAAATAGCATGCTTGCCATCAAATTAACAATAACCTTGAAGCAAGACAAGTTTGCAATAATTGTATATTGGCCCATATTAAAGTAAGTTCTTGCATAAAGCACTTCTACTTATTCAGTATTATGTCTTGCATGCAATATATTATGCAACTAGCAGACCCTGCTACACGTTGTTGTGGCTCAAAATGTATCTATTATAAATTTATAACTCCCCCCCGTGGGGGGGAATTTTTCGAAAAATTTCTTCTTAGTGTACATTCTCTTGACGTACCCTATTAAAACGCAATCAAAAACACAAAAAACCGCATCTAAAATAGTATAAATAGAAGCAGAGTTCTTTATGGTAAGCCTTAATCCCATCCATCTCCCAGGGGGATTTTGACATGTATATTATATAAAAACACGTGTGTATTCGAATGCAGCGTTGTGTCAAAATTTCAAAGGAGTCAGTAGGAACAAACGAACATTACATTATTATTTATATAAATAGATAGAAGATGATCCGCTTTAGTTCATTTTCACAGAAAAGCATAATGCCTCACAGAAAAGCAAACTTAGGGCGTCGTACTCATAGCGCCATCTGTTGGACATAAAAGCCTTAACCTAGATTATATCATTTAATTTATATGAATGTTTAACGGAATAATATACAGCCTATGTCCACCCTGAAGTTCCATTCTAAATATTGGTGAAAGAATTTTTGAAATCGGATGAGTAGTTTCGGAGATTACCTGCTGCAAACAAACTTACATACAAACATTACCTCTTTATAATATTAGTATAGATATAGATATAGATATAGATATAGATATAGATAATTAATATAACATATTGCTATGCAATGTTCATAAATATTCTTGATGTTCCCTAATGTTTTTATGTAATTTGCATTGTGTCATTGCTATAATGAATAAATGTATACATAATGTAATAAAAAATAAATATTCATAAGCAAAATTATATGAGCATAACACTGGGTTATTTCATTTTAAAAAAAATTTTCTTTAAATCAAAAATTTTTCTATAACTATCGGTATCTAGTTCAAATTAACTTTTTAACATAGAAATAGCGGGACATTGGACATTTCTAAAGGTAATTATCATGCCACTATTAAATGCAAATTAATTTGCATTTAAAAGTGGCATGATAATTGCCACCTTAATGTTAATTGTTTTTCTGATGTAAATGAAAATTATTAATTTAAATAACTATTATTGTAATCTGCTGCTATTTTAAGGAACAACAATACTGTTTTATTTAATTCACAATAAATATAGACAAAAAGAATTAGGTTAAGTGACAATTAATATGGTGATAGAGTGTTTACAAACACAACTTAAAATCACATGATTTTTTTCTGTGGAAATGTATGCCAAAAAATTTAATTATAGGTTCAAGTGTGCTGTGAGATAAAAAGATTAAAAAACATTGCATAAAGTTATAAAAATAACTTTCTGAAAAAAGTCCAAAAGATTTTTTGGATACACATAAAGTGCTAATTAATTCATAATCACCTAGCAAAGCTACATTAATATTCTCTTAAAATTCTTTAATTTTTTTATCTGTTTATATTCAACAATTCAGCAATTTTCATTATGGACTCTGCCAATTTGTAAAATATATGAAATATATAATNTTTTTTATATTGTTTTAATGTTTATTTTTAATGATAAACGTGAAAAATTGATATAATTCTTCTTTGAAACGATGTAATTTTTCTTATGTTGGAACAGGTTCTGTGGTCTTTGAAATATTATTACGCTTTTATTTTTTATTATTATTAAAATATTTTTATTTAAAATCATAATTTTTAAGTATTTATTTGAAAGTTTGTTCTTTCTAAACATTTCTTTCAAGGAAAATCTGAAGAAGAATCGTTATAACTTGAAGAATGGATGATCTTGGATTCACGAAGAATTTAAGAAATTGTTTCTGATATTTGACTCGAAAAATTGGATTTACTAATCCGTTACTCGATGAATTTCGTAGTATACAAAGAACTTGACATATATATATATATGTGTGTGTGTGTGTGTATATGTTATTTGGTAAAAATAATGCATTAAGGAGTTTCTAAAATAGTTATTATAAAGGGTTATTAGCTGTGCAAATAGTCAACTTCAGAGAATTAAAATGAATAAATGTCTATAATTTATAATAGTTAATCGATGTAGTTCAAGAAGAATTTAATGAATTTTATACTCTACATTTAATAAATTAGTTAAAAGATATATAAAAACCTTAAAGTTTAAATATATGATAACTAAATATATCCACATTCAGTAACTGTAAAATTGCAACTAGAAAATACAAATGTGTTATAAAAATGATTTCCTTTTCTTTTTTAGATACAAATATTCTTGAACACACTAGTTACCATTTGTTGTGGTAACTAGTTTGTTTGCAATTCTACCATGAAAATATTTCAATTCTCTACTGCTTCACATTATAAAGTTGTTTGAATTCTTCCAATATTAAATTTTACAATCTTTAATTTAGATTAATAACAAAATGAAATAACAAAACAGTTTGAAAATACCAAAATAAATACTTGAATTTATAAGAAAGTAAAAACATATGTATATATATTTATAAAAAGTAATTTGAAAAATTCATATTTAAAAGGATAAACAAGACTTCCAACTTACAGGATAATCATGAAAAATAACTATAGTGTATATGTTACCAGAAAAGTTCGAAATCAGGCATTCTATAGAATGCCTAGGCATTGTATATAATGCCTAAAACTAGCCGGCAATCTATGAAACGATTCATATTTTACAAATTTCTTAGGCATTCTATAGAATGACAAATGAGAAACCAGCAAAGTATAACATACATCTCTGTTTTGTTTTGAATATCACGTGGCAAGGCACATGACTTTTATGCATGCCTCAGGCTTAGAATTTGTCAGTGCACTTTGCAGTTTGTTCGGGAGTGTCAAAATACGCAATTTTACTTAAATTTGTTCAACAAAAAATTAGTTTTATACTGTGCTCCGTGAAAATGGTGGAGAAAGCTGTAGTGTTGGAGAAGGTGTCATGGTCTATAGACATGAAACAACGATTCGACAATGAACTGTCCAAAATTCGAGTTAATGCTGCAAAAAACAGTATTTTCTTAACCGAAACTACTTACCAGAAGTTAATAAATGATGTACAAAAAGCCAAAATAACTACTAAGAAGGAACCCAGGGACTATTCGTTGCTGAATCGCTATGATGTGATGATTGTAGAAAACAAAAGTAAACTCATTTATCCTGTTAAAGAAGGCATCAGTGCTATACAGTATTACATCACGGACTCAGAGTTATTTCACATACTTCATAACGCTCATTTGGTTATTGGACATGGAGGACGTGATAGAATGTTGAAAGAACTTTCAACCAAATACAAAAAAACGTTACATGTCATGATATTGAACTGTACATCCACCTTTGTGAACCTTGCCAGAAAAACAGAAAGGTATTAGGGTGCGACTATGCAGACGCGAATTTAGAGCGAGCGAGAGGTTGCGAGCGATTTAGTTTTCGCAAAGGAAAACCATGCACAAACGAGAAGCGAGAAATAACGCTGGCGAGAGCGAATTTCTGGTTCTCGCACATATCTGACAGGTTTTGATATTTATCGCGTCTCGCCTCTTCTCGCCACATATTCTCGCTCGCTCGGAAAATTCGCTCGCTCGCGTCTGCATAGTCGCACCCTTAAAAAGGGCATTGTTGTGAAACCTATGATTTTTTCCGAATTTAATTCCCGTTGTCAGGTAGATCTTATTGACTTTCAGTCTCAGCCAGATAGAGAATACAAATTTATTATGGTGTACCAAGATCATCTCACAAAATTTGTGATTTTTAAGTCTCTAACGTCAAAAAGAGCTGAAGAAGTAGCCTATAACCTAGTGGACATATTCTTGTTGCTTGGAGCACCATCTATATTATAGTCTGACAATGGTAGGGAATTTGCCAATAATGTGGTGACCAGCTTGAAGGAGTTTTGGCCAGCACTGAAGATCGTCCATGGAAAGCCTCACCATTCACAAAGCCAGGGTAGTGTCAAAAGAGCTAATCAAGATATCAAAAATATGCTCTGTACTTGGATGCAGGACAACAAATCTGCCCGCTGGAGTGAAGGACTACGTTTCATTCAATTTATGAAAAATAGAGCTTATCGTTCTGGGATCAATACAACGCTGTTTTTGGCTGCAAACCTAAAGTAGGGCTTACATTGTCTTTTCTACCAGAAGACATTTTAAAAGACATAAATACAGAGGAGCAGCTAGAAAAAGTAATACAAAGCGTCAAACAATGGAAAAAGATGAAACTAATCAGATTATGCAAGAAAAAGAGCCTGTTTTAAAAAACATGAATGAGATTATAGTCGTTAGTGGATTAAACCAAGATGATGAAGACATGCTTACCGAAGAGATTTTCGTTTCTGATACCTGTTGTGTGTGTTTAAAGGAAACGAGTGATGTACTTGCATGCAAAAAATGTCGTCAAAAAATTCATACCTTCTGTGGCCATGCTAGTAAAGATGATGAAATGGCTATTTTGTGCACCCTTTGTTTCAAAACTGAAAATGCTATTGAAGGTAAAATAAATTCTAAAATCAATCTAGAAATACAAGCCAAAAAAAATGAAAATGAATTTGGAAAAAAATTTCCCACTGCTTCTTTGGTGCAAGTTCACTGTGCAAGTTCCTATTCCTGATGTCGATAGGGGGCGAGGTGATTCACGCAATGTATTGGCAGTTGTAATGAGTGTGACAGAGAATGGTTTCTACCAACTTGGAACTTCTGAAGGAATTTTAAAAGAAGTATATGCGAGATCACAATTCATTTCATGCTCTAAGAACTTGCTTAGAATTGAAGATATTCCTGACCAAAAATTTCTTTTCTGGTCAGTTGTAATTGCTCAGTCCAGTGGAAGCGACCAAGGATTTGTCAAATGTATGTGTAAAACAAAGTGCTAAAATATAAAATGTCTTTGCATGAAAAATGTAATGAAATGTAATTCAAAATGTCATTCAAGACTACCATGTTGCAACAAGTAGGTTAATTTTAATTTCTTATTTTTTATATGAAAATTTTGTTTCCCTTAATAAGAAAGGCATAAATTTTGTTTTGTACAACTTTCATTTTTCTTTACGTATTTTGAATAAATTTTTTTAATGGCTCTCTCATTATTTTTTCAGAATAACATTTGTATTTTTGAGGAATGCATGTCATTTATATAATAGCCTTATCAGAACCTTTTTTCATACTTTGCCTAAATAGCATTTGTCATTCTATAGAATGCCTAAGTATTATATACAATGCCTAGGGAAAGTATGTAATAATTCTCATATTTCATACATTGCCTAAAAATGCCGGGCATTATATACAATGCCTTGGTATTCTATAGAATGCCAGCTTTTCATACTTTGCCAGTAACATATATAAATATGTGATACAACTAAAGCTGAAATTCAGCCTAATTTTACTGTTTAATTGTTTAATTTAAAATATGTGCAGAATTGTTGATATATTGATTAAACTTCAATTCAATGGCCATTATTATACTGAAATGTTGTATTTCTGTTGTTCTTGAATTTAATCATTTGAATTACTTATCCTATTTAAAAGTATTTAAACTGAAAGTATATTGAACACTACAGTAAATGCTAGTCACTGTTTTTTTTTTTCTTTTCACACACTTACTTAGATTCATGTTTGTCTTATTACTGATTTAAATTCATCTTTTTGTATTTCTATTATTTTCATTTCATATTAGAAACAAATCTGTCTTAAGTTGAAATGAATGTACTTTAGATTTAATAAATATAAATTAATTATTATCGCGACCCAAGACGGCTGGTGTCACGGGTTAATGGATTAAAATATGCCATAAACATATAAATTAATTATTAGTATATGTAATAATTAACATTTCAGTAAATCTACACTTATAGTTGCAATTATTGTTCAGCCAAAATAGTATTTTGTTATTTACTGAGTTTAAGTATAATCAATAATATAACACAATGCTAGTCCCTGCTTTTTTTTTTTTTTAATTTTCTTTTTACTCACTTACTTAGATTCATGTTTGTCTTATTACTGATTTAAATTCATCTTTTTATATTTCTATTATTTATATTTTTCTGACTTATTTACATTTTACATGTTTTATGATTATTATTATATAATTGTCTTTATATTGACATGTTAGGCTTTCTGTTATCAGGTCATTCAACTATTTGCATTTCTGAAGCAATAGAAGCAACATTAAAAGATGATCAGTCCCATGAGATGATAGTGATTCTTTCCAATTATAAAAGCAAAGAAAAGCATTTTTATCTCATGTTTTTGTACTAAATTAAATAAAGAATTTTGCAAAATATATATATATAACTCTTTAAAGTCAGTAGCTGTGTTAAAGAGAAATGTAAACACTGTTGTATTTAAAATAAAGTACATTTGTTTATTATGTGAATTTGATTTAGAATACTTCAAAAGTTTACTATTTCTTTAGTTAATTTAATTTTTGATTAATTTAAAATTTTATATTTGAATACAGTTAATTTGCATTATAAAAAAATTGTTAAGTTATTGTTTGATTTGTTCCATGTTAAATTTTAAGATAAAGTTTAAATCACTTTAAATAAAATTGTATCAAAATAATAATAATGATATTTTATCATCATCATATCATTAAAAAATTAATTTTTAAGATATATGCATGTACTGTATCAATAATATACAAACATTTAATGTAGACGTTTTTTCATCTTATTTATATTTAAAAAATAATAATCATTAAGGCACCTTCATTCATTCATAACAAACTAGAATATTTATAAATAAGAGCAACATTCTAATTTTTGAGTCCAATATCTTAAATTTATATTTGTTAAATACATTATTTTTAAATTACTGATATGTATATGTATTAAAAGTAATTTTAAAAAGATCTTTATTGAATTAAAAGCTTTGAATAATTTATTCAATAACAGTATTGAAAATAAATAAGATTTCCAATTCAAATTTCAATTTAATAAATCAAAAAACTTATTTTATACAAGTTAATTTTAATTTTAATATAAATATTATGATATTTAGTACAAGTAATTATATATTTATTTTTGCAAAAAATTAATTTTTTTAACAAACAACTGAACTAAAATCAGAACAGAGCTCAACATATCAAAAACTATGCATATTTTTCTAGCACTATTTTATTTAGAATGTTGGAGATATTTGGATGTTGTATAAATGTTATTTTACTTTACAATATGTTCTATTGTTCATAATACAGTCGACCCTCCTATAATTACGGTCCCTATAATTACGATTCCTATAAAACTACGAAAACATTGTGACCGGTATCCGTAAAAAACAGTAAAAATTCCCTATAATTACCTCAAACGTCATCGGGCAGCCGAACTACTTTCCGGCCATCCGTAGCGCCACGCTACGGAGAGATTTCTATCGTCTGGACAGTATTATATAAATTATATATAAATTAGGTACTGTACATATAATTATATATTAATTATATATAAATTAGGTACTGTATATATAATTATATATTAACTTATTGTAACTTTGTTATAATTAAATATATAATTTCCGCCGTCTAGCGTGGCGCCACGCTACGGAGATTTTTACGCTAACTATCGTCTGTCAGTATGTAAATTAGGTACCGTAAGTCTAATACAGTACTGTAATTTTATACATTTCTTGTGAAAGAAACATTTCTTATTCAACGGCGATTAAAATTATTTATATTAATGATGTCTCCGAAGTTCTACGAAGTTTTCACAGAAAAATAAGTTGTTAGAAATCGGCCGCTCTTTGCTGAGCTGTTCCGCGACGAAAACAATGTTGAGCAATGGCAATGTCGAATGGTGACACTCGGTAAGTAATCCTACAATTTTTTGTTTATAGCGTAGTTTATACGGATTATTCCCAAAAAATATATACGTATTTTGGAAATGTTGAGTCGGATTAGTCTAGAATCGATTAATTTTATGGAAGAAAACCTTTCAATCAGCCGTAGTCCGTAAACTTGACACGTGTCGGGCTGTGATTGGAATGACTCGTAAGAAATCGAATTCCTAAAGAATGGAACGTATCTATATCTTATAGGGGGGTCGACTGTACCAAATTTTGAATGTAAGCTCATACTTAGTCTGAACATTACATTCCAATTTAGACACCACTGTTAAATCTTTACTTATGATAAGAAATAATAAACAAATGAACAAATGTTTTCGATCTTAATCAAGATTTGCCTCAGGTTTTGCATCACTTCAGATTGGATTGTTCGTTTGTGTATTATTTCTTACCGGAAGTAAAGGTTTAACAGTGGTATTTACATCTACTGGTAATTGGTCTAGTTGTTTGTATTCCAATTTAGAACACTAAAAATTTGAGTTCAGGTCTAGACCTAATACAAACTTATGAAATGAGCTGAAAACATTTGTCTGCTAAATAAAACAGAGCTGGAAAAGGGTTTTTGATATTGTGTGAATTTTAACTTTTTCTCCAAAAATTAGTAACAACAATAAATGCTTACTTCAAATGCATATTAACTATATAATTATTAATTTTTGAAAATAGCATGCAACTAAATGCTAAAATTTTTATAAATCAATTATTAATTATATAAGCATTAAAAATTTAATTACTTGATATTATTATAAAAATTATATAATATATCTAGACAGAAAGACAATATGATAACTGTAATGGCCACATTTTTGAATGTATTTAAGTATCTGACTTAGTCAAACTAATGAACATGCATTTATTATATTTAGCTAATCCACTCTCATTGGGAATTCATTCAATATTATAAAACATAGTCAGATATTAGACACACCCTTTATTAAATCCGTATAAGATGAAAAAATAACTATTAAATGCACAGTTATTAATATTTTTATCAAATATATTTTGATTTCAGTTCACATATCAATCAAAATAATTTTCTTCAAAGTTAAATACATTAATAAGTCATTAACTTTTTTAGAAAATCATCAAATTTTTAGAAGAATATAAAGCATTGAAAAAACTATCTATACAACATTTTCATGTCATGGCTTTATTGGCAATGACATCAAAATGTTGTACAGATAGTTAAGGTATCCTAAAGGATTGAATAATTTCTTAAGATCATCACAAGAAATTTATTAATTGAAACTTCTATTCAATTATATTCACATTCAGAAAATTTTTTAAATATTTAGTGATTTATGCACAGAAAATTAAGAGATAAGAGTTGATAAACAATTCCACATTATCATTGTTTTAAAATATATTATTTGAAAACATCTAAGGATCATTCTATATCAATAAAATGATTACTTTCAACTGATTCACTTCAATTTTTCTTAAATAAAATTAAAAATTATTATTAAAAATCAAAAGCTATATTCACATATTAAATTGTAAATTACTTCATAAAAGTAATTGAAAATTAAATTTGAAACATCTAAAAATCTAATTTTTCAAATTTTTATACATTTTTTTGGACATAAGGTTTAAAATTTATGTAACTTAATTTCTAATTCTGATAGAAGTTTTTAATTTATATTATATTGAAAATGTGAATTGCTTCCATTTAATAAATGAATTATTTGATAAATAAGTATTTTGAAAAATAATATTTTTAAAATTAAAACAAATTACAGATAATTTAGGAAAAACATATTTTGTCTTTAAAAGATTATCACTTATTTAAATCTTAAAGCAAAGATCAAAGAAAACTTCCTCACTGCAAACTACTACTGTGAAATGAATTGCTCATCTAAAGCTATATGTGACATTATTATTGATATATATTAAAAATTGCTTTTAATAAATTACATTATAAATAATTTTGATATATTTTTTAAATTAAAATAAAATTTAAATACTTAAAAAAAAACAAGAAGTTTTAGTTAGTAAAACTTCTTGTGAATTACAATGTAAATTACAATGATTAGTAATGTAAAAATAAAATAATTTTCCATTACATTAAGAAATTTTATATCTAATATATAAAAAAATTCAATCAAAATCAGAATTTTTCTAAGCTTTATTTCATTATTAATTTGGTTATTATTATATTATATTCAGTTATTTTATGAAACAGAATTTTTTTTTCCATATTTTAAAATTATGAATTGAAATTTTATAATGAAATAATTACACTATGATTTGAATTTTAATTTTGCCAACATAAATAGAATTATTCAACTTTTCATGCTATGAGACTAAGTTTCAGTGAAATTATATCTTGTAAAAAGCACATACTTACTGTATTATATACTTATTTAAGTTAAATTCTAAGTTTCAATATAATTAATAACAAATTCAAATAAATAAAAAGATTCAGTAAGAAATGTTAAAGCATCCTCAGTTTGAACAAATTAAAATAAAAATTTGTTGCTTTTGAATTTTTGTAACTGTTCAATCAATATTTATTGCTAAATGCTTTATTGCATTCTGTCACATATTGATATTTTATGCCAGCATAAGCTGATAAAGTTTGTAATTTGTAACAGAACAACTGATTGATTAAAAAAATTTATTACTTTTGGATTTTAGTTTTTTGTAGTCAAAAAAATCCATCAAAGATTTCAGAGGTGCAATATTATATCTAAGTAAAATATCTGAAGGATAAATGGTTGTCTGCAAAGCTCCATTACAAAATGATAAATGGGTGAATGCTTTATTGGTATACTGAGCTTCATTTTGTAAAATGAATACTTTTAAAAAAAATTACGTAAAAAATAAAAATAGATTTGAAGTTATTTAGAAAGATTGCAGTCTTGTCATGTGAAACATTCTTTTATTGAAAAACTGACATATATTGAAATAGCAATCTAGAAAATTTTCCAATGATTAAGCAATAGTTTCAAATAATTATATTCTCAATAGATATAGTATCTTTAAATAACAGCAATTTCTTTTTAAGTATATCTACTAATCCTTAAATAATACAAATCAATTTCCTCATCAAAGTAATATGCAGAAATGGAAAAATGCTTTTAATATTCATTCTAGCTTTAAAGAAAAATTTTGTAATCAGGATTTAGCTGAATAAAATACAAATAAAAAATAAAAGCATAAAACCTTAAAACACAAATATTTTATATATCTAAAACAATACATATATATATATATCACTATATCTATCACTAAAAATATATATCACTAACACTAAGAACATTTTTCGTATATCCCATTCAATTTCAGGAAGCTAATATCTTTATTTTAAGTAAATATTCTGATATATCTTTACTTCTCAAAAATCATTTTTTAAAAATTTCTTTATAACATGATTTTTTAAAATTAATTTTCCAAGTATCTAACATAATAAAATTGCCATAAATAATTTAAATAAGAACAAGGTTTAATTCAGTGCATAAATTATTGGCACATTCCAGTATATCAGTTGTAGCAATTTTATTACGTAGAATTTTGAATTGATTGCCAATATAAAATGATTTTTTGGCAGATAAAGTAGATCAGAAACTCCACGAAATATGCACAGAAAAACTTTAAAATGCTTCAATAAAGTTAAAAACTAATACAGTCGACCCCCCCCTATAACACTGTTGATTATTCTGTTTTATATGAATTCCATGTTGTACGAGTCACTTAGATTTTACAAATATGTGTGGGGCTATGAATGGCTCACGTATTTGTAAAATCTAAGTGACTCGTACAACATGGAATTCATATAAAATGGAATAATCAACAGTGTTATAGGGGGGTCAACTGTAAATAAATACAGGATGCAAGTCTCTACATGCATCCTGTGCATATTTCAGTCGTATCAAGAACTCAACTGGCAGCTAAAGGATTTCATTGGTTGATATGAACTTGTGTGAAATTTGCCTGCTCTTTCTGCAAGCAACGCAAATCAATTACAGTAATTCTATGCATCCTGTGCATCTTTTAGATAAATCGGGTACTTCAATTACAGTTACAGGACTTTGCTGGCTGATTTGGACATAGATTATGGATGGAGATTATCATTGATTGAAGTAAAACTTTTGTGCAGCTTGCATTCTTGACGTAGTGTATTCTAACTTGTTTACTATATTTATTATTATTAATATTTGTTATTTTAATTACTGTTTAATCATTATTTAACTTCATTAATTAATTTTGTTCTATTGTATAATATATTTATAATTTTATTAATTAACTCTGTGTTACTTGCATAATATATACTATATATGATTGTTCTGCATATTATGATTACTCATTTTATTATACATGTATTAAATGTTAATTGTGGGGACGAATTGTTTGCTACATTGAATGTAAGATATATATATATACCATAATGCCTAAATACGTGTATCGTGTTAAAATATCTTATTCATTATTGATATAATATTTCATTAACAATTGTATATGCAGTGACCTGTGTGTTATTGATACACTTGTCTATTCTATTCATTATATTGTTGATAAACATATTATTTAGTTATGGTATTAATTACACATTTATTTAATCTGTACATGATATTTAATTATTGCATATTATAACATGTGCTCTATATATTGAATGTACAAAAATAATACAACTCAACTAATAATAATATGGAATGCACCTTCTACCATTATTGAATATGTATATTTTCTTTAAATGCTGTTATTCATTTTGAAAATGATCATACTTTATTATTGATATAATTCTTTGTTTTTAAATAATTGTATGTTGGTTAATCTTAATCTATTATGTGATTACTCTATATATTATTACTCTGTTATTGTTACTCTGTTACTACTATATATGTACTTAATATAACTACTTCATATGACCTGATACAACATGAAAAATTACCTCTGTAAATATTATAAATATCCTCACTATCATAATATTGAATGTATTTATCCTTGTAAAAATTGTTTGTAAAATTATGTTGATGTACTTTACTCCCGGTAATGCTATTATGCGGGGCCGGGATATGTGTGTTCACACCTTAATAAAATAACGATTGATTGATTGATTGTAGTTCTGATGCTACAGCCTTGTTTAAAATTATACTGCAAAATGCTATATCAACTGTTTGCTAACCATTATATTTCTATAAAAAGTGTACCAATTTTACCAAATGATGATGACAAACTTAAATGAAACGATGGATTTTTCTAACAAAAATCTAAANAACAGAGAATAAACTGCCCAAATACCCTTAAACAAAAGAAAAGTACGTCCTTTATGAAGGCATGGAGCCTTTACTACATGAAAATGAAAATTAATGAATACACTGTGTACAGTAATTTACCTGATAAGACAGACCTTAGAAAAATACTTTATGAGGCATAAAGCTGTCTATAATGAAAATTAATTAAATAAGGATTTTTTTGCCCTGCCAGGGTATGGCCGAGTTATCCGGACTGCCAGGTTATCGAGAGCCGAGTTTTCGAGACTCTACTGTATCACAAATGGCTTTGTGTGTATTTATTTATTAGTTTTTAACTCTGTTAAGGCATTTTAGTATTTTTTTTCTGATTACGGTAGATAAAACTTAAAATACAGTAAAATTTGATCTTGTACTTAATAAACTTATAATCTTCAATACAATATTGTAAGTATGCATTTAATGTTCTACGTATCATCATCTTCAGCAACACTATATTTAACAATAGAATCATGAGTAAATTAGCAATAGCAAAAGTAACATCAGCATTGCATTACAGCATTTTATTTTACAATTTGAGAAAACTTCCTTTTTCAGTATTAAAATATTCAATTTAGAAAACATCATAATAAGAAATTGAGAAAGAAAGTTAATTTTCTAAATTTTAGTGATATGCTATTAGATCTAAATTCCATCTTCATTACAGTAAATAATTTTAATTTAATTTTTAATGTATTATAATAAATTACATACTAAATTTGTAATTCTTTGTTGCATTTGTAAATTTCCTTACAAACTTAATTACTTTTTTCTTCTTCTAAAACATTAATTAAAATTTATTTTCAAACAACTAGATTTTATTAATTCTTGTATTATCATTTTATTATGTATATTATATATTTTACACTATTTCTTAAAATTTTATAAATAATTTGCACAATATCCAAAAATTAATATGAAAATTTATATTTAAAAAAATCATTTACAAGATTTAAAAAAACAATAAAAACCATAACAACAGTTACTCTTTAATGAATATATATAGTTATTATACTTATTCAATCTATATTGAGCTCAAGATTATTTAAATATAGCTGATGTAATTATGACTGTTTTAAGAAAAACCTCTTTCAGATACAAATAATATTTATAGATGATAAATTTCATTGTAGAGTCCATTGTTACTGAACTCTACAATGATAGCAATGCAATGTATTAAAAATCAATCAATTAAAAAATCAGCATTCCAAAGTATTTTTTGTAATAATATTCGAAGTTAAATTGCAGAATACAATTTTAATACCAGTAAAAAGTTTAAATAACATTATTACAATGAAATTCTGATTTTTATGTATTTATAATAATACAATTTCTGTAACAAATATAGCAGCAAAGAATTTCTAGGATAAAAAAAATTACAATAGATTACATCAATCTGGAAAGAATTTACAAAAAGATTCAAAATATATCACCATTTTTATCAAGGCAGCAAATCTAAAACTGTTATGAAACATAATTTATCTCAATATTTTCTGATTTTAATCTTATATTCAATTTTAAAAAATATATGAAATCAATTCTTAAGATAGGAAATGTTTAAATATTTTTATAATCTGGTCTTTTTAAAAACTATGATTTTGATTGAAAACTGAAAAATCAACTGTGTAAAATTTGAAATAATTTATAGTTCCCTTATAATGTAAGACTAAGAATTTGTAAATATTTATTTTACAAATGAATATTTACAAATTCTCAACATTATATTGTAAAGAAAACAAATCTGTAGTTTGAAAATATATTGATCCTGTCCATAATTGAATATGTTGTTTACTTACCTACTTCCAATTGTGAAAAGATTCTTTTAAGTATACTAAAAATATATTGTAGTATCTGCAAAATAACTTAAAACAATAGAGCTTACAGCATTGCAAGTAGAATAAAAATAAACAGTCATTTAAATTATTTTCAAAATTAATTCTTCAAAAACATTTTAGATAGCAATAAATCTTATATTCATGAAGTGTGCTTAATGAACAGTGTATAATACAAATAATATGAATGGTGTGCATAATGAAATATCACTTTCAAAAAGAAAATGAAATATCACTTCAAAGTATTTTATTATATAATCAATATGAATATTTTCTAAAACTGATGTTTGCTTTATAAAAATTAAACAAGACTACATTTTTATCTGGCAAAATATTTAATAATGAGGTAACTGAATAAAGTTTACTTCAAAGTTGTATCAACATTCAAGAAAAATTTTTTTAAACACAAGGAAAAACACTCAATCTGTGAGAATAAATAATTCCTTTCTTGTTACAGATGTTATTTCAATGTGTTAATCACCTCTAAAGTCAAAACTAATTGAGTATTTTTTCTTGTGATTTAAAAAAAACTTTTTGAATTTAAATTTCCAGCTCAAATGAATATTTTAAATTTTATTAATTTTGCTGTATTAACATTTGCCAATATTTTATCATATTCTTGATATTAAGAGAACACACTGTTCATTTATGCTTTTCTATATCTAATTTATGTAGTTTAAGACATGAATCTCTTAGCAAATACTAGAGGAAATATAATTCATCACACAAAAAACCTTTGTAACTCCAGTGATACGTGTTTACAAAACAGCAAACATTTTCAACCTCATCCGGGTCTACAATAATGAAGACCCGGAATACACACTGTACTGGTGATTGAAAGAATATTTTGATTAAATTAAGGACATTGAGGCATATTAAAATAAATACTACAATTATTTATATCATTCTTCAATTTTCTCTGAATATTATTTACTAAAGACAGTAAATAATATTCAGAGAAAATTGACATCAATCAAGTTATATAAATAATTATTTCATGATAGTACAAAAATCATAGTTTACCTATATATTCAGAATATGGTTAAATAAACTTTTATAAATTAAAAGTATTAAAAATTGTTATGATAGTTGACACATACTTCAAATTATTAACTGATATTTTATTGTGAACAACATGTAAGCTATGAAGCTAGCATGCAGATCATACTGTAACTTGATGCCTAGTTTATAAAGATGTCATTCAAAGTTAAATTTTTGGTTTAATTTCAATTTCAGTGTTATCTTTGTTAGATTACAATAATGCTACTATTAAATACTCTAAACACCAGAACCCAAAATAGTCTAAGTTTTTTATTTGTGTCTATATTATTTACCATATTTTACAGCATGTAAGGTGCAACTTTGACCAATAAAAAGGCTAAAAAAAATCATTCTGCATCTTATATGTGAAGTTCTGATCTCTCATAGACTAATAAATTTTCCAAACAGCCTTCAGTATATTACAGATAGCCTCTACTTAGCTAACCCTTGAATAAAAATGTTATTGCTTAATTAAATGTATTATTATTATTATTATTTGCTATAGCCAAGCAACTTTTGCATGTATTCACATTGAATATTTTAATGGTAAATTTTAATTGTAAATGTGTACTTTTACACTCCTCTTTTTGTCTGATAAATAAAAGCATGCATTCTAATTTTATTTTTTAAACCAGAATGCAGTAAAAAACTTTTTGCAGTTAAGTGTCAAAGAAGCAAGACTACTTAAATACACAAAATACTTTTCCATGAATATTCTGTGCTGAAATAGGGATACATCTTATATGCCTTAAAATATGGTAATATTGAGACATTTATATCAAAGAAAATTTTGCAATGTGAAATGGAAACAAAATGATAGTACTAGCTCAACTGCTCTAAAATTAGAATAAATAAACAATGCCTACTTTTAGACCATAAATGCTGAAATGAAGTAGATTTTCTAATCAAAATTAAAATGCTGACTCTCCATTTCTGATATATAATGCAGAATTAAATAATACTAAATGATATTTGTACATGAAATCAAAGTATTAGTAACAAAAATTATAAGCAAGCCAAAAAAAATTTTAAATAAAGTATTAAAAATTAAATTTTTTTGTGTATTTATTAAAAATTCTAGTGAAAAATTGATTATTGTAAAATTTAAATAATATAATATGATTAATGAATTACTAGTAACTCTAAACTTAATGTGGGTGATAAAGTTATATAATATTTCTGTCTTCTACATCTAAATGTTATGAATTCATATCCATTTATTCAAAGATGTTATTCTTTGAGTAAATTAATTCATTTTTTAAATGATTCAATTACATTTCTCATCAGAAAATTTTCACTTAAAATCTCAATTTTGTAAATTTTCTATTGTGTAATTTAATTTTGTAAATTTATCATATTTTTCTTTCAAATTTAAGCTTTCTCAAAAGTTTAGTATTGATACATATGCTTCTTCATTGTACTGTTATCAAAAAAACATGTGACAGTATTTTTGTTTTAATTCGAAAATTTAATTTATCTGGCACTTGCATTCATCATTCGATGAAGTGCATATAAACAAATATCTCATAAGGTCAAAAGCTAACATTATTTTTGTTTTGATGCATATGCAGAAGACTGCAGTTAGTTGAAACTTTTTATCATAAAAAATTTTCTAAAATTTACTAAATAACAAATAATTGTATTTTCTATGTTTATATTAAGAACTGATGATTGAAGAAGACAAACTTGATAACATTATAAAAAATACTTCAGAGAAAAAGGAATTTTAAATCCTTTTTCTCTGAAATATTTTAGATTTTTAATGAGATTCTAATCTATTGAAGAAGAAGAAATTTTTCTTCAAGTTTCAAGTTTTCATAAATAATAAATTTCCCATATGACATTCAATATAGTCAATTTTAAAAAGAAAGTTTATTTAAAGTTTTAAAATGCAGTTTCATTTTTCTTTGATTTTTGTTAAATTAAATGGATGAATTCAATTGCTTCAATTTGATAAAGACCAAAAATGTCAAAACATTAATATTCATTTTAATACAAAGTTGTAAAAATTTTAATCAAAAAACTATTATATTTTGTACTTTAATAATAAGATGTTTTGAAAATTTTAAAAGCTGCTGAACACAGATCTGATTGAAAGTGTTTGATTATTGAAATAAATCACTTTTCAAAAAAGTAACATTTTTCCTGATTATATAAAAAAATTTTAGATTTGCAAGGATGATTTTATGAAAACTAAACAAAAATAAATTTTTCAAATTTTTAAGTTCTGTAATTTTTCTTTCATCTAAAACTTGTAATTGAATATCAATATTAGTCTTATTTAGTGAAACTAAAACCTTACATTTCTAATCAAACATCAAAAGGGAGCTGACTAGATCTATTTTACCTAAATTGATTCTTCCGTATGCAAGAATAAAATGCAACTCTAGAGTATATATTTATTTTATATTATCCTAATGCACAAATATTGCTTATTGGAGACATTACTGTTTTATTTTAATATTTTTTGAATTAGAAAATTTATATAAATCTTTCTTATTTTTGTAAATATTATTTGGTATATTTTAGTTGTATATCATTAATGTTTAAAAAATATTTCAATATTCTGGTATCATTTAATGGAAAAATATGCTTCATTCAGTGGAATTTTGTTCTTGAATACCTGAAGTCATTCAAATGTAAGATTGATAATATTTCAAATATGTTCATATACATGTATATGTTCAAATATGATTAATGTTCATATAAAAGTTATAAAAAAAACTAAAACACTAACTTGAGTTTCTTGTAGTAAACCTAAACAAGCTTCATATTATATGGAAGATCATTAAAATTATCCTGAAAGCATAAAATCTTTCAATCCTTGCTTTTTTCCTATAAAGATTATTCTGGTACATAAATATGATGGTTGAACATATAGAATTGTTTTTACTGAGCAACTGCCAGCACTATATACTGGTTATTGATTGATGGTTATTATGGATTGATATGATTGATTGGTTATTGATGTTTCTTATGCTATCTACTGATATGGCATACCAGTGCATTCTGATTGAACAAAATAAAATATCTCTGCTTTCAACTAACAATTATTCTACTTGTGACATATATTGTACTTATTAGCAGATAAAGAATATAGCCTTGTGAATGGTTAGTGACAGAAAAAAGGTATATCTTGCCAATATAATACTTTTCAGATATTCAGCAAATATATATGAAAAGAAATAGAAGATACAAATAAGTTTTTTCCTTACATTATTAAAAAACTTTCTTTATGTACTGTACATACTTTTCTAACAAACAAATTATTGTTGATTCATGTTAAATAAATTATATATTGATTTCAATATTAATAACTCTTAATTTTAATGAAATAAGAATAAAAATTTTTAAATAATTATTATTTAAAGATTAAAACAAACCTTGTAAAAGCTTCAGCAA
The DNA here is from genome assembly GCF_000671375.1 of Centruroides sculpturatus. NCBI lineage: Eukaryota > Metazoa > Arthropoda > Arachnida > Scorpiones > Buthidae > Centruroides > Centruroides sculpturatus. Next base: position 297,917 of record NW_019384362.1, on the reverse strand, counting down.
TATAAGCACCACTTTTATCACTTTTATGTACCTCTCCATATGTAGATAAATTCATATTTTTTGGATCACTTGGTAAATCCATCACTGTATCACCTTTTTTAAGTTTAATTACAATTACATGATAACACCTTAAAATATAAAAATCTTTATTTAATGATTTGAAATTAAGAATTAGATTATTATTATTATTTTTAATTTATACACAAGTATTTTACCAAATTAAACCATTTCTTTCAGATATACGTGATAACTCTAATTTTAATTGTGTGCAATCTTTATCTTTTTTCAGCTTTTCTAATTTGAACTGTGGCACATTTGTTGGAACTATAAAAGTAAATAAAAATTATTTTTATAGATCTCATTCATTCATAAAATTATCAAATATATTAGTAAAATTAATGCAAATAAAATCACAAATAAAGCTGAAGTCAGATTGAAAATTACAACAAAACAAGAAATATTAATTTTAATCAATACTTTTTGTTAAATTTAAATGAAAAGATCTTTTAAGCTTTAACCATAATCACAAATTATTAAAAATTAGTTTTAACTTAACTTGTATAAATCAGTACAAACGTTAATAATATAGTTTTTACAGTGTTGCCAATAGGTTTTGTAGTATCTTTAAATACAATGTAGTTTTATATATTGCATTAAAAATAATAACACAACATTTTAGAAATCATAGAAGAAAAAACATTTTATTACTGAAAACCAAAAAATAACTAGCTAACAATCTATTAAATAATTATTACTCGACTATTAGATAGAAAATGATTTGAAAAGTTTTAATAACTCATTTCAAATTTTAAAAAAATGTATTTGGTTATCATAGGTTTTTAATAAGTTAAAAATAAATTATTGGTCTTTTCCATTAAGCAATAATAATAATAACAATAATAATAATAATAATAAACAGACAGTATTGGAAAACAACACGCACAAAATGTACTACGACAGAGCCACAATCACAGATAAAACAATCTACCACAACAGATCAGACATCACACTCGTTGACAAACACAATACATTATACATTATAGACATAGCTATTCCAAACACTCACAATGTACAAAACACATGCACTAAAAAAATTAGCAAGTACACAGAACTCGCCCAGGAAATCAGGCATCTGTGGAGGATGGATAGGGTGCTTATTGTACCTGTCGTTCTCTCCTGTACAGGTGTGATACCACACACACTACACAAAAGCCTGGGAACATTACAATTGAGTAGAAATACATACATCACACTACAGAAGGCCACTATATTGAATACATGCCACATTGTTAGGAAATTCATGAATACAGACACACACACTGACACACTTATTTAATTTTAGTTTTGTTTTGGTTGCTATGCTTTGACTCTACTCCGGCATAGTACACAGCCACCGGTGTGAACAGAGTATAACTCACAAAACCCAACATAATAATAATAATTTGAATGTACAATGGGTGATTGGTTAATGAACATAATCTGTTCCAAGACCATGTTTGCTACCCAACTGTTCATTAACCAATTATCAATTACTATAATTTTTATGGGAATTCAATTAATTTGTTCTAGACACTCCAAAAGGTAAATAAAAAAATGATGTACTTTCTTACTATGTTTATTTATTTGTAACAATAATACATACATACACAGTCTTGCATTTTTATCAGTCATGTTTCTTTCCCCATTTGTGGGTCTTTAAAGTGTGGTGTTTGTTTCGACAAGTACAAAGTCTCGCAAGCAGAAAAGTATGAAATAAATACTCGTTAGATATTTTTTGACACAAAGTTATTTATTTTCGCTTCGAACAGGTTCATTTTTCCCTTTTTCTTTTGGGATCCTAACGCTACAAAAGATGTTTTTGTGTACACACGGGCGTTACAATCTTATCAATAAAATAGTGAGCTAATTGAGCGACAATTATGCATGGTCCGAGACTTATAACTAATCCTTATACTACTTACAACTAAAGAAGGAAAAAAGGAATAGACAGATAAGAATAGTTTAAGATGAAGATGGAAATACCCGAGATTTTCTTGTGTTCGTAATCTTGGGTGGAATACTACACTGGAGCTTTACTTGGGACATTACTTCTCGTCCTTCCTGTGGACCTTTCGTATGGTTCTTTCTGTGGCTCTCTTTGATATTTCCGTTTAGGAATTTCTTCCTGCAAGTTCTATGGCTTCACGTAGCCTCCAATCGCTTTATACTCGATCTGGAGCACTACCTCCTCTTTGCTCTTCTTTGGAATTCAAGCCCAAACTTCTTCTTTTTTTTTTTTTTTTTATCAAAGTCTCGTAGTCTCCAGTCATCCTACTCACGATACGGAGCCCTACCTTATCTCGTCCGTTCTCCTCAAGCGCTCGACCCAGACTCTCCTTCTCCTTTTGTTCTCTGGCCTTAGGGTCCTACTTCACCCTTTGTTCTACTCTCATTTCTTGGAATTGGTAATCCCACCCAAGGGAAAAAGGTTGGAAGGGAAAGTTCTAGGAAAAGTAAGAAACAAAAGAACAAAGAAAAAATTAAAACTAGCTAAAATTAATACATATTTTTATACAATTTTATGGCCAACGGCCACAAAAGAATCTGTCCAATGTTGATTGCTTTTCTTTCTTCAGGATTTTTCGGAAGTAATTAATAGCATTGTTGTTGTATAGATCCCCAAGCCTATTATCTTAAACCTGGTTTGGATGCCATTCTAAGACCTTTATTTATTCTGACATCCTCCCTCTTCTTCAAAAGATTCAGCATTTAATAGCAGATGTCAGAATTGGACCTCTTTTGTCTTCCTGTTTTTCAGAAAAAAACACATTTCACTCAGATTCTTGGTTCTTTATTCAAGAGTTTTTGGAGTTCTGTCACCAGATCAGTTTCAGGTTCCATTATGAGCTCTTCAATGTCATTCGCCTCCAATTTGCAATCTCTAGCAGTTGTCACAATTTCATCCATAATTTCAGACACATTCAAAAGGCATGGTCAGAAGTCATTGAATGACTTCTGACCATGCCTTTTGAATGATCTGGATAGTTTCAAAAATATCAAATTTTTCTTTTCAAAATGTTTTTAATGTTATCATTGAGGATAACTGGCATGCTTCAAAACACCTTGAATTCTATGTCTTCATGTGAAAAATATGGAGTTTCTTTCTTCAATTCTCCAGAAATTTCTCTAGCTTTCTCTTGAATGATAGTCGTACTAGTTACATCTTTTTACATTTCTCTTTTTTTTATAAAAATTAAAAGCAATCTCCATTTTTTATGGATGGTACATCTTTGTGTCTCAGATGTGAATTTTGTTATTCCTTTAGCTGTTTGAGCTTCTTAATTATATCTTTCTTAGCTAAGATTGTGCCTACTGTAGACCTGTTCAAGCCCTACTGTCTAGCAACAGCAGACATCTGCACACTCTCTACCTTGGCTATTAATTCTTGCTTGATTTCTATGGTGAGCACAGTTCTTGACACTCCACTCTTTTTAGGCTTCATAATATTATCAGTTTCTTTTTTTAAATAAAATGTTCAGAAAAGCACTTACAAAAATTCAGAGAACAGAAATCAACTAGTGCACAAAAAATTATTTAAATGTGAAGCCAGACAGAATTCGAAATTTGGTGTTAAAACATTAACAAAAATCAGTTAACTCTCACCTTTCAAAAATAAAAGCCAATGCAAAACTTAACAAGCGCCTGACAGTCTTGCAAAGACTATAAAAAATTCTTTCTGTCAGAAAGGTAAACAAAAGGCTGGAATTACAAGGGAGAGTTTTAAAGTTTGGAGGAATACTAGCCGATTGGTATCAGGTTGAGCATTGATGTCAATACTCATACATTCAAAAAGGTTTCAAACTGTCACCTAGAGACAAGGGAAGGCCAATTGGTATTCATTATTTTACATTGTTTCTTCTTGTTTGTTCTGTGAGGTGTTCATTATCCAAACATGTGTTTGTTGTTCAAACATAAAAATCTTTCGTGAAAGTGTTTGTTGTCTGATTTGTTTGCAGTCCAAACTGTTTGTTAACTGATCATCCACTGTACATTGAAAACAAATTTTATATTAAAATCAGCACCTTCTTTATCTAATAAAATTTTTTTAAGAACCATATCTCGGTAATATTCAATTAACATTTTTCATTCTACATCCATTTTTCTGTTACATTGAAATAAAAAAGCAGTTAGATACCTTCTCTGTTAGTTATAGTTCTTGGTAAGCATTCTAAAATTCAGCTACCCATTAATAGAGATACAACACAGATGATTAATAATATAATTTTTTCTTTTACTTGAAAAAGTTATCTTTAAGTTAGCCATAGTTAATAAAATAAACAACTAATTTTTTATTCTTATTCTCTCTTAACTATTATTCATCTTTTCTCTTTCTATTTTCTTTATTATGACATTAAGAAATATTAAAAAATATGGCTGATTTTTAACAATTTCCTATCATTATTTCAGTTATAGTTTAATTAATATATATAATATATTAATTAGGCTGCAATTTTGAAAAGTTGTAAACCTATAAATTCCCACTGTCATCCATCTGTCGTTCCTTAATCTCACGAATGGAGTTAGATAAATGAAATCCAAGACCAGATATGGAAACCTTAGGGGCAAGAGGTCCCAATTAACTATATACAAACATCTGATATAAACCAGAAGATATGTTATTTCAATAAAAAATTTTCCTCTGAAAGGAGTTAATAAATGACTAGTGCAACTCTATTGCTAATGAAAAAGTATGATGTACAGGGTGCAAGATTCTACAGTACTATCAATAATTTCAGGTGGAAGGCATATATTTTAAATTAAATAAATTAAAAATGTGATTAAAAATTGCAGCCTGACATTGTGACATTGTCACAATAAATAACTGCTTGTTAAACTTTAATATCTTATTCATATGTAATTCAGGTTATTATTATTAGCCTGAATTTCATATGAATAAAATATTTGAAACTAAAATTTATTTATAAGGTTTCTAATAAGTTTGATCTTTAGAAAAACACAAAAAATTTAGTTTACCAATCATTTTATAGTTTCAAATGTCTTATTCTTTTATATCCAAGTAATGACAGAAAATTGGGAAATCTATAATGAAGAATCAAAAAAAGACTAAAAACTCCTTCAGTATTCTAGCAAATGATGACTTTTTGTTTCTACTCTTAATACTAAAACTAAAAATCAATTAAGGATAAAAAAGAAACAACTAAATTTTAAAATTAATTAAAGATTATATCATAAATTTTTCTGAGAAGGAAGAAACTATATTGAGAAACTTTACTGGAGATGATGATTGGTTAAACTCCTACTAAATTGCAGACTGAGAAAGAAAATGGAGACAGTTCTCCTAAAAAATAAAGTTGTTGATTTTAAGGAAAATTTTATTTTCTGATTGTGTATTTTATAATTGATATAAATCAATTAAAATTTTGATATTTTCACTAAAGGAATCATTACTCTATTGACAATTATATCGTCTCTAACTAAACATAAGTGAATATAAAAATTATATTATAACATCCCAAACAATCATAATATTAATGAAAAAAAAAAAATGTTCTTTCATACTTAAGATAAAATGTAATAATCTAAATTGATTTCAACTGGTTCAAATTGACTAGTAGCAGCTGCTACATAGAGAAGTAAAAGTAAAAATATTTCAGTTCAATGGCCTGATTATAATTTAAAAATACAACATACCACTTGGCGGTGAGGCACACATGGTTTTATTAGTGACAGCACTTTGTAGACCACATCCAGCTTTATTTACGGTACATACTCTTACAGTATAATTTGTGTTTGGTGTCACAGTAGATTTTGAACTTAAGTCTTTCCCTTTTACATCAATAAAATTTTTTGACTGTTCAACAACAATATTACCATTCATATTTCTATATCTTGTTTGACCTTCTAAGGATATCTGTAAATAATTTTAAATGAAATCAAAGAAATGCAATTTAAAAAATGTTATATTTTTACATATCAAATTAAATTTATTACTCACATTAAAGCCTTGTAATGTTCCTCTTGTATTTTTTGGTACACTCCATGATATATATATAAAGTTTAGATTTTGGTCAGGATCATGAATGCATTGAACTTCAACATTTTCTGGTGGATCAGCAACTGAAAGTTTAAACAAATATTTTATTCATTACTTTATTTAATCTGGAATGAAATGAAACCAATATAGTTAAAAAGTTCAAATAGTATTATTACTATATTAATATGTGGGAAAAAGAATTTACACTATCTTAATTACTGTATAAGAAATATTTCTTTATTGCATTTTACAAAGAATTTTCATTTTTCAGGTTTATATGTTGACTAATAAAAACTACAATAATTTTGTGTCAATAACACACAAGTTATAGGTGTTTTAAAGGCAGTTTGAAAGAGTGTGTTATGTAATGAATTGGGTTACATATCAATTTTAAATCAAAATTCCAAATTCATCATACAGCTTCTCTTTTGTCTAATGTCTCTAAAAGTATTTTTAGAAAAATGGAAAAATTCTGTGTGTTCCAAAGACATATTCATCTGCCATTACAATTTTTCTCAAACCTACCAAAGACATCTAATAAGTATATCTTGCCTTTGCTTCTCTCCACTACTATTTTCTTTTCTTTCAATCTATTCTTTAGTTGATATTATTAGACATTCCTATTTGAATCTGTATCTTGAAAACTAAGAAATTTTCAATTATTATCTCCTATCTATATAACGTCACTTCAAAAAACTTTAATATCTAGTTAGTACACATAACTCAATAATTCTTATCCTAATAAGCTATGAGTATAAACTCATTGCTCTTCATTGTTATTAAATGAATTTTTCAGATCTTAACATAATTATATACATTTAAAACAACAGCCCTAACTTGACTGTGTAATTTTTTTTTTTTTATTTTGTTTACATACAACAGCATTATTTTCCACTGTTTTTCTCTCAAAATTAAAGAAAATGTCATTACAGTTTAAATTTATTCACTTCATTTTTAAACTCTACAATTGGAAATTCATTTTATATTAACTGACTTTATTCAAAAATATAATGGTAAATGCCAAAAATATTTTAAAGTTTATATGAATGTCAATTCATATAAAATCTAAAATATTTTTGAATAACTTTCAAGTTAAAAAACAAAAGTAAAACAAATTTTTATGAGGTTTTTAAAAGAGAAATTGGATGAACAAATGAAATTTCAGAACTATTGATGGATTGAAATGGTCAGACCATCCAAGTCTTTACCATATAAGGGAGCACATCTTTCATTTGAACAAACTGATAGTCAACAGACAAAAAATTTATAAAATTGTTAATTTCTGTTTTATTTATCAAATAATAAAAATAATTAAAACAAACTTTAAAAAATTAAATAAAAAAATACTTGTAATTTTAATGTCTTAATTTTAAGCTTAGTACAGATACAGAGATATTTGCTAGTGAAAAATGGAAAGTAGAATGAATATTACAGCCAGTCCTTTCTTGCAAAGTTTTCTGTTTTGTGAATTGCAATCACATTTTAACATGTTAAATTGTGATTGCAATTCACAAAACAATTCACAGAAATCATCATCACTATTCAAAAGAATGAAATTCTGGAGATAAGAAAAAAAAAAATGTAAACATAATAACTATAAGAATATACTTTATAATTATTAATATATTCTTATAATTATTATAATTAATTTTGAAGTTTTATTTTTTCAAAATATATAGAAGAAGCAAGCACAGTTGACTGATATTTTTTCTCTTTTTCAGCTAGCACCAGGCCTGTTAGCTAGTCCAAAATGTAAAAAAAAAAAGAAGCATATTTACATGTACTGCCTGCATATAAGCACTGCTGAGAGGACTCATCCACCTGATATTCAGAGCCATAACTATGGGCACTAAGTATAAAAACAAATTATCATCATCTGTCATTTCTCTTTTTTAATAATGTTTGCTGTGATTTGCATGATTGCTCATTTTGCAATTCTTGTTTTGTAAATTGGCAGTGAAAATCAAATTCACTATGTGAAAATGAATTCTTTTTCACATTCTGCCTTTCTTTTGCTAGTAATGTCTATCTAAATTGGGCTTAAAGTTCTCCACAGCAAATAAAAGCCAAGAGATCAAATCTTGAATCCATACCATTAAATATTATCTACATTAAAATTATTTTCTATATAATTTTTTGAGTTTATTTTAACATTTACTACTATATTATTATTATTATTATTATTATTGTGTTTAGTTGGTTATACTCGGTTCACACTGGTGGCAGTGTACTATGCCGGACCAGAGTCAAGGCATAGCAACCAAAACAAAACTAAAATTAAATAAGTGTGTCAGTGTGTGTGTCTGTATTCATGAATTTCCTAACAATGTGGCATGTATTCAATATAGTGGCCTTCTGTAGTGTGATGTATGTATTTACATTACAATTGTATGTGATGTATGTATGAACATTACAATTGAGTAGAACATTACAATTCTACTCAATTGTAATGTTCCCAGGCTTTTGTGTAGTGTGTGTGGTATCACACCTGTACAGGAGAGAACGACAGATACAATAAGCACCCTATCCATCTTCCACAGATGCCTGATTTCCTGGGCGAGTTCTGTGTACTTGCTAATTTTTTCAGTGCATGTGTTTTGTACATTGTGAGTGTTTGGAATGGCTATGTCTATAATGTATGTGATTTTATTGTGTTTGTCAATGAGTGTGATGTCTGGTCTGTTGTGGTAAATTGTTTTATCTGTGATTATGGCTCTGTCGTAATACATTTTGTGCGTGTTGTTTTCCAATACTGTCTGTGGAATATACTTGTAGTATGGTTCGTGAATGTCTACCAAGTTGTGTTTCTTTACAAGCTCTTGGTGTATTATATTTGCTTATTATTATTATTATTATTCTTTGATAAATAAAACAAATGAAAGAATATGGTAACAAAAATTGCTGTTGGGTAAGCTATTGTATATTCCACACAAAGTTTATGAGATTTCCTCTCAGTGCTGTATTTTTTCATTTCACTTATTTCATAATTACATCTACAATAACGTAAAATAGAAAAATAATGTTTTAATGTTTATGATGGTACCATTTAATCTATAGGATGGATGGAAAGTAATTAAGCATTAAAAAAATTCCTATAATTTTTCTAATAATAACACAATCATAATAAAAATTATGTAAGCATGTACTATACATCAATCAATGGAACTTTATAATTCCCATACTGGTAATGTGGGCATATCAATATGAGAGAAGCTACACACAAAGTGGGAAAACAAATGGGCAACTGCTTGTCTGTTCAAGAGCAAATGCAGATTGCTACAAGCTATGATGTGTGGAAATCAGTGGTTGCTGTGCAGAGATGGTGGCACACAGTAAAGGGACATCATGTCACAATCCATACAGAAACAATCAAGTATGGTTACTTAAAGCTAAAATCACCACAGGTCCAGTGCAGATGTACATAGAAGTGGCTGTTCATCCACATCATAATGTGAGAAAAATTGGTGGATGGTGCCAGTGCCTATATTGAATTTTAAAACATGCATTCATATTTTCAGTTAATAAGGTCATTTAATACATGTCAAATAATTTTCCTCATCTTTGCATTAGAAATATAGAAATTATAGTGATTTCTCAATTCTTAGTTACTTCCCATCCATCTTGTACCTTGTACAGTACATACTAATAGGTATAATAGGTATTATGCTTCCTATGGCTTAGCATAGATGTGAGATGGGCAGATTATGTGAAGGTTTTATACTTCCATTTTAGCAATTTTCTGCAAGGTTAATTTGATATTATTGTCATTATTTTGTGTGTTATCCACACAAAATAATGGTAATAATATCAAAATGAAGCATGATAAATTTTTAAATTATTTTTTCAAGTGAATTTAAAACATTGTATAGCAAACCATATATTTTATCTTCTGTTTTATTAAAAATAACTGATATCTCTTTCAACTGTAACCATTTTCATTGTCAAAGTAAGTTCAAATCTTGTATGTTTTATAAAGAAACAAATACAAATTTCTCTCCATCAAAGCAAATATGTCTATATGTTTTTAATAATATGAGTATATCATCAGTACAAAATTATCCATTAATAATCTCATACTTCATATATTTCTTAGAAACTATTCTAATTTATATATTAACANATTTGAACAAACTGATAGTCAACAGACAAAAAATTTATAAAATTGTTAATTTCTGTTTTATTTATCAAATAATAAAAATAATTAAAACAAACTTTAAAAAATTAAATAAAAAAATACTTGTAATTTTAATGTCTTAATTTTAAGCTTAGTACAGATACAGAGATATTTGCTAGTGAAAAATGGAAAGTAGAATGAATATTACAGCCAGTCCTTTCTTGCAAAGTTTTCTGTTTTGTGAATTGCAATCACATTTTAACATGTTAAATTGTGATTGCAATTCACAAAACAATTCACAGAAATCATCATCACTATTCAAAAGAATGAAATTCTGGAGATAAGAAAAAAAAAAATGTAAACATAATAACTATAAGAATATACTTTATAATTATTAATATATTCTTATAATTATTATAATTAATTTTGAAGTTTTATTTTTTCAAAATATATAGAAGAAGCAAGCACAGTTGACTGATATTTTTTCTCTTTTTCAGCTAGCACCAGGCCTGTTAGCTAGTCCAAAATGTAAAAAAAAAAAGAAGCATATTTACATGTACTGCCTGCATATAAGCACTGCTGAGAGGACTCATCCACCTGATATTCAGAGCCATAACTATGGGCACTAAGTATAAAAACAAATTATCATCATCTGTCATTTCTCTTTTTTAATAATGTTTGCTGTGATTTGCATGATTGCTCATTTTGCAATTCTTGTTTTGTAAATTGGCAGTGAAAATCAAATTCACTATGTGAAAATGAATTCTTTTTCACATTCTGCCTTTCTTTTGCTAGTAATGTCTATCTAAATTGGGCTTAAAGTTCTCCACAGCAAATAAAAGCCAAGAGATCAAATCTTGAATCCATACCATTAAATATTATCTACATTAAAATTATTTTCCAAAAGTGAATTTCTTTTTTCAAATAATAAAAATAATTAAAACAAACTTTAAAAAATTAAATAAAAAAATACTTGTAATTTTAATGTCTTAATTTTAAGCTTAGTACAGATACAGAGATATTTGCTAGTGAAAAATGGAAAGTAGAATGAATATTACAGCCAGTCCTTTCTTGCAAAGTTTTCTGTTTTGTGAATTGCAATCACATTTTAACATGTTAAATTGTGATTGCAATTCACAAAACAATTCACAGAAATCATCATCACTATTCAAAAGAATGAAATTCTGGAGATAAGAAAAAAAAAAATGTAAACATAATAACTATAAGAATATACTTTATAATTATTAATATATTCTTATAATTATTATAATTAATTTTGAAGTTTTATTTTTTCAAAATATATAGAAGAAGCAAGCACAGTTGACTGATATTTTTTCTCTTTTTCAGCTAGCACCAGGCCTGTTAGCTAGTCCAAAATGTAAAAAAAAAAAGAAGCATATTTACATGTACTGCCTGCATATAAGCACTGCTGAGAGGACTCATCCACCTGATATTCAGAGCCATAACTATGGGCACTAAGTATAAAAACAAATTATCATCATCTGTCATTTCTCTTTTTTAATAATGTTTGCTGTGATTTGCATGATTGCTCATTTTGCAATTCTTGTTTTGTAAATTGGCAGTGAAAATCAAATTCACTATGTGAAAATGAATTCTTTTTCACATTCTGCCTTTCTTTTGCTAGTAATGTCTATCTAAATTGGGCTTAAAGTTCTCCACAGCAAATAAAAGCCAAGAGATCAAATCTTGAATCCATACCATTAAATATTATCTACATTAAAATTATTTTCTATATAATTTTTTGAGTTTATTTTAACATTTACTACTATATTATTATTATTATTATTATTATTGTGTTTAGTTGGTTATACTCGGTTCACACTGGTGGCAGTGTACTATGCCGGACCAGAGTCAAGGCATAGCAACCAAAACAAAACTAAAATTAAATAAGTGTGTCAGTGTGTGTGTCTGTATTCATGAATTTCCTAACAATGTGGCATGTATTCAATATAGTGGCCTTCTGTAGTGTGATGTATGTATTTACATTACAATTGTATGTGATGTATGTATGAACATTACAATTGAGTAGAACATTACAATTCTACTCAATTGTAATGTTCCCAGGCTTTTGTGTAGTGTGTGTGGTATCACACCTGTACAGGAGAGAACGACAGATACAATAAGCACCCTATCCATCTTCCACAGATGCCTGATTTCCTGGGCGAGTTCTGTGTACTTGCTAATTTTTTCAGTGCATGTGTTTTGTACATTGTGAGTGTTTGGAATGGCTATGTCTATAATGTATGTGATTTTATTGTGTTTGTCAATGAGTGTGATGTCTGGTCTGTTGTGGTAAATTGTTTTATCTGT
>NW_019384362.1:258486-284452 GCF_000671375.1 Centruroides sculpturatus | reverse complement strand
GCTGACGATACAGTGGTTTTAGCAGAAAATATAAATGATTTGACAATACTAATGGAAAAGATTAATTCAATAAGTAAATTATATGGACTTCAGATGAATTATAAGAAAACAAAGCTACTTATTTCATGCAAGAAAAATATAGATAATGTAACGTTGCAGATACAAAACAGGACAATTGATACAGTTTCATCAATTAAGTATTTGGGGACTATCATACAGGAAGATGGCAGATGCATTAAAGAAATTAAATCTAGAATAGAAAATGCGAGAGGTACTTTTATCAGAATGCAGAAATTTTTCAAATGCAATGTTTTTAATTTACATCTTAAAATTAGAATGTTAAGGTGCTATGTGATGTCAGTTTTGTTTTATGGAGTAGAAACGTGGACCTTAGATAAAAATACGTTAAACAAACTTGAAGCATTCGAAATGTGGTTATATAGAAGAATTTTAAAAATATCTTGGACAGATAGAATAACAAATGAGGAAGTTTTGGAAAGAATGGGGAAAGAAAAAGAAGTTTTAAATACAGTTAAAAGAAGAAAGACGGGGTATTTTGGCCACATCATCCGAGGAAGTAAATATGAAATTTTGAGAAATATTTTAGAGGGAAAAATCTGTGGAAAGAAAAGCCCAGGAAGGAGAAGGAAAAGTTGGTTAGGTAATATATGTGAATGGAATAATAAGAAAGCAGAAGAACTAACACGTGAAGCACAATTGAGATTGTTATAATACTAGTCCTACATTCAGAAATGAATATGGAACCAGAAGAAGAAGAAGAATGATACTTTCAATATAAGTAATGATATTTACTATAAAATGGTTTTATGATTAATATCTTTCAATGTTTGCCAGATGCCAAGTCACATCCTTTTGGATTATTATACATGAGAAATCTATATCTATATAAATATTTTTTTGTTACTTATATGTCATTCATCCTTAGACTAACTGAGCTTCTGATGAATTCCAAATATTTGAAAATGAATGATTTTAATATAGAAATTAGAAAACATTCAGTGATAGTAAATTTTAGCTTAATCATGATTTCAAATGTTATATTATTTTATAGTCATCAATTTAAGTTTAAGCATCTGTTACAGATAATAGTTTTCTAATAACAGTTATAATACATATTTTAATGTTAGTAATTTAATAACACTTAATAAAAATGAAATGTTTAATTTAGAAAGTATTGTTATAAAGATAAAAGAAGAAATGAGTTATTTTTATTTAACTAAACAAAAACATGTCTAATAAATATAGATGTTATATTTGTATACTATCATTTAAAAAACAAATTATATTATTAATAATTATACCAAGAGATAATATTTATTTAAATTTAAATTGTAAAACTACATTTAGAATTTGGTTAAAATATGATAAATTTCAAATATTGTGTTTATTTTAATGTGACATAATATGTGCTACAGGAATACTTGAAAGTAATTGCACATTTAACTTTTTCCACTTCAACAATTATAGAATGATAACAGTTATCTGTTATTTGGCAAATAACATATATCTTGAATTCTAAAAATATTCAACATATGTTGAGTGAAAGAAAATTATTACCAAGTTATAAATATTGTCAAAATATATTAGCATTAATGATGGCATGGTTGACATAATATGCTTAATATGAATCACCACAGTAAGAGAAAACATAATAAATGGTAATGTGAGGTTAGCCAATTGGGGTGAGGAGATTTCAACAGCTGAGCGGTCAACACTGTCATGTGGGTGCAGAATGACTCACCGAGACAGGTTTACCATGTAAAACCATTTAATAACATTAAAATTTCTTACAATATTTTCAATGATTGATGGATTATCATACAATGAAGCACGAGGATAAAGTTCAAGTAGAGTTCAAAAAGTTCGTGTTTCCATTTCCTACAGTTCGGCGAAGATGGTGAGATAATTGTTGGCCCTGGGGCAAATGGCACTGCTTCAGGTGGTTTTTCTCGGACAAACCGACGAGCCTGGAGGTCGTACAGTGACACTACAGATGAGGTTGCTTCCACTAGATCCGAAACGTTCTTTTCAAGATTCAGCGAGGACACATACATCCAGGAGAATAAGACTATGAACCAAGAACTTTTGTAACTTGAATCGCACGGTTTTATAGATTTCCTAACCTCAGTCACCTCTCCATTGGTCTCTCCTTGTCACCTGGTGACAATTCAACACCCGATGGAGGGCGCAGGAGAGGTCAGTGTCGCGACTGCATATGATTCCTCTTTCGTCGCTTTTTCTCAACTTTATTCCTTTCCATTGTTTAACTAATTTACACAAAAATTTCCATTATTCGATTGAGACATCTAATCCTTTCCATTCGCATCTGAAAAGGAACACTCTAAATTTCCAATCGATAACCTTCATTCGGACCTCTCAGTCGACCCCTGTTTGGGTCCTCACAGTAATACTCTTAGTAAGTAGATTATGCCACTTATCTGGGAATACTTTCCTCTGTCATGTTTTATATATTTTAAAAAATCAAAATAAGCATTTAATATAAACTACAATTAAGAAATAATTCATAAAATCTAGAATTTCTATCACTATAAGATGAAAATGATATGAAATATATTATACAGGGTCTTCTAAAATAAATGCTAACATTTTAAATTACTGTAATTATGTTAATTATTATCTGAAAAGTATGTAATATATACCAATCAGTAGAATAACTCCAAATTTTATCTCCAATCTGCATTCAAACATCTTGTCTACCGACTCTAGGAAGCACCATAAACAAAAATGACAACTTGGCAATAAATAAGACATTTTGTGTTCTACAGTATGCAAAGTTGGAATCACTCATCATTGTGCAACATGAGTAATCTGTAGAAGCTGTAGAATTGTTGCAACTGTGGGAGGAGTGACAATGCATATGTTGTAGCAAGTGTACAATTTCAGTATCAGTTCAATGTGTGAGGCTACACTGATACATTGTAATGGGCAAATATGTAACTTGAACAGTTTTCTAATGTTTTAATGTATATTATAATGTTCTCAGATAGTAATTAACATAATTACAATCATTTAAAATAGTACAATTATTTTTGGTAGACTCTGTATTTAAAATATAAAATTATATTCATGCTTTCATCCTATGTTAGTTCTATGAATTATTTGTCTCACAATACTTGCATAAAATATAATCATTCGATTCTTTGATTATTATGAATATCATTACTATAGATAGTTGATAGATCCAGGCACACTGAAATGCAAAACTTGAGAAAGAAAGGAAGGAGGTAAGGTGGATAGAAAAAAGGGGGAGGAGACGGGGGAAAAGAAAGAGAAAGGACGAAGATTACATGTGCGCCATTGCTGGGCATTAATTGCTGAACATAAAGACAATATATACAAAGGGGTGAAGGAGTGTATATGACATTATGCAACAAAATATATACAGAAGATAAAGAACCACAAAGCATGGTTTTACACATCTGAACGGCCAAAGGAAAAGAGGCCTGTAGGGCCCCCTACCAGTGGCAAAATAACATAGCCAGGATAGTCCATATTGGTAGAGTCTACTTAACAGTGAGTAGATCTGCTGGAGATGAGCCTTGTCACAAAGTTTTTGTAATAGAGATTATTACTGATGAGGAGGCCCTGGTTACAAGGCCTAGTGTCGTTGTTTTTTAGGATAATGGATATGAGTCCATCCTTTCTTCCTTCGTGCCCTCACAATGGTTGAGGAGATGCTCAGGGGTCTCATCCTCCAGTGGGCAGCTGCTACATTTTCCGTCACCCTTCTTTAAAAATCTTGCAAGGCAGTACTTGAAGTTCCCATGCCCAGTCATGAATTGTGTCATGTAGAAGTTAGGGTTGAAGTGTGTTGGATTCAGCCTGTCCACCCTGGGAATGAGCTTGTGCATCCACCTACCTGTGTCAGAAGTGTCCCACTCACTTTGCCATTTGCTGTTAACATAAAGCTTCAGGGCACTGGAAACCCATGACACAGTAATAGAGGAGAAGGAGATGTCAGTAAGCCTCAAAAGGGCTACCTTAGCAAGCTGGTCTGCCCATTCATTCCCAGGACAACCGGAGTGGCCTTTCACCCAATAGAAGTTAATAATCTTTGAACGTTGCAGCTTTTGGAGAAGCCCAAGAATGTCATTAATAATTGGAAGAAGAGTGTTTTTGTTTTTAATCTGGTGAAGGGTCACCCAGATATCTGTAAAGATGTTGATGCTCCTGCATTTGATGATATTCTGGAGAGACTGAGTATATTCCAGAGCTTTCAGAATAGCAAGTGACTCTGCTTGATTGTTGAAGCAATTGTTATCTAATTTGTAGTAGGCTTGTTTAAAGATTTTCTCTTTGCTGTCCCCAATAGCAAAAGAACACCCAACCCCTTTATCAGATCTAGAGCCGTCTGTAAAAATATTGAAGGAGGCAGGAATATGATCAGGATAGAAGACAACCTTAGCATGAATGTTAGTAGCAGGGTGTTGCAGATAGTGAATATCATTACTATATGATGCCATATATATATATATATATATATATTACATAATAACACTATATAAATAGAATACTTGAATGGCTATAAACTCTGTTTATTAATACTAATCAGATATCTGTAATCAGTTTATAAGAAGAAATAAAATATATATTTTTGACTCATTTTGACAAAATATTTTTCATATTTTAGACTAGAAATATTCATAAGACAATTATTATTCAAGTTGAATACATAAAACATTTAGTATAAGGAACATACCTGAAGAACTTGAATAGAAATAGTTTATAAGATTTGTGTTTAAATAATTTTACCACATATTTTCCTATTCAAAAGTTCTAACAACATTGCTAATATAAAAGTTAGCAAAAAGGAAAGCATCACAGAAATAAAACTTATCTTTGCAGTTTAATGAAACAAAATAAATTGGATGAAGATGGCAGTTTAATGAAAAAAATACATCACTGCTTAAAATTTATATCTAAATGAAGTAATTCAGCACTTTCTAGAATGAAGCAAAAAACAAAGTTTGGATTATTTTGATGTAATCTGTTACTGAAATTAATAAAATATACTGACTATAAAAAATTACAAAATTCATATATAAAATTATGTTACTCTTAAACTAAAAAACATTTATATGATTATATCAGATAAATGCTAATGCAAAATTGACTTAAGGTGTCATAACTAATGTTCTTTATGAAACAGGAAATTGAAAAACAAACAAAAAACATTTAAATAAATTGTCTTCCTTTGAAACTAACTTGTAAATGTTTAATATATATACTTGAAATCAAATGATCCCATAAGATTAATAACAGAGAAGTTTGTCAAAAGATTGGCATCATAAGGACTGATAAATAATTGAGAAAAATAAATAAATTGGTTATATATTAAGAATAGGTGAGAAAAGATTACCTAAAGAACTCCTGAGATGGTACTCACTAGAAAAAAAATAGAGCAACTAAAGAACATCTTCAGGGAACGCCTTGGTAAGTATAAAAAATTGGAATATGTTCTGCACTAACATTGGAAAAATATCCAAGAAAGGTAATGTTAGAATCATTTTCTGCTAGCCTCAAGTTGTGTTGAACAATATGAGGAAGAGTAAAAGAGGTAGAGGTATCCATTTAAGCTAGCTCTGATTTTTATGGAAAAGAAATTAAAAATAATAATAATGACTTTTACCAATCCATCATTTTAAAAATTTCTTCTTAAATATTGATAATATATAATCTGCATATTTTTTAGTTTTTTATATTTTAAAAATAATTTATGATGTTTGTTGATAAAAAAAAATTGCACAATTAGCCCTTCATTTACACAAATAATTGGCTCTATGAAAACAGTTCATAAATGAAAACCACATAAATGGAGTCATGGAAAGCTGTTTAAAATAGGATCTGTTCCATTATTCTCAAATACAATATTTTACTCTTATTACGGTAAAAAAGTTTTAACCAAAGACTTTTTTTTAAATATATGTCTAAATAATAAACTTTATGGTAAATTATGATCTTAATGATAGTTAATCAAAAAGTGTGTTTTTTGTTGTTAGTAGCCTCTTATATAAACTTTAAAAATTTTTAACCACATAAAAATGAATATCAGTAAAAGAAAGGTAATGTTAGATGTTAAAGGTTAAAGGTTAATGTATAAAATGGAGGGATTATTGTAATTTTAAGTATTTCATTTTACATCTTATAGTCATTAAAAAAACTTTACTGATAATGATAAAAAAGTAATTAAGATAAACATTTAAAAATATAACTCTATTCTTCAAAATCTAAAGCTACACTACATATATATACATTATTTAAATTAAAAATAAAAATCACTTATAATCTAATGAAAATCATTAATTATAATAAATGTAATTGTTTTCTTACAGTAAAATGTTTCACAATTGTATTCTTATACACACGCTGTTATTTCACAAACTGCTTATGAACCATAAATCTGAGAGATTTTTTTTCACCTCTTTCTTTTTGGTATCTCAAATAACTGACACAGACCAGTGATAATGATCATCACTTAAAAACTCTTCTTTGTTGTTAGAAAATTGCCTTTTTTCTCTTCTCACAGCAGGCTTTCTGAGTGCAATAGACAACCTCCATTGTTAATCTTTCAGTTTCTTCTGTCATTCGGTAATGCAGCTGGCAATAATGGTAAGTTTGAACCAGTTTTATAGATCCTGTTATACTTCACTTATATTTTTATTTGGTTTCATTTATTGGAAAAATTTCTTTCATTTACTCAACAAAAATATAAAAATTATTTGACATCCAAAAATGATTCAATCTGGCAAATGGCCATTTCCAGACAGTCAGTTTGCCTCATTCAAATTTATAGCTTTTCTGCATATCACAAATGGTTATTTTTATTAACTGCACCATTTTAATACATTAATATATGAAATTATGTATATATATTATAAGAAGAAATAAAATATATATTTTTGACTCATTTTGACAAAATATTTTTCATATTTTAGACTAGAAATATTCATAAGACAATTATTATTCAAGTTGAATACATAAAACATTTAGTATAAGGAACATACCTGAAGAACTTGAATAGAAATAGTTTATAAGATTTGTGTTTAAATAATTTTACCACATATTTTCCTATTCAAAAGTTCTAACAACATTGCTAATATAAAAGTTAGCAAAAAGGAAAGCATCACAGAAATAAAACTTATCTTTGCAGTTTAATGAAACAAAATAAATTGGATGAAGATGGCAGTTTAATGAAAAAAATACATCACTGCTTAAAATTTATATCTAAATGAAGTAATTCAGCACTTTCTAGAATGAAGCAAAAAACAAAGTTTGGATTATTTTGATGTAATCTGTTANATGTTTTTTTTATTTCAACTATGTTTTAAAATGCAAAATTTTAATTTTTAAGTAAATATTTCTGTATTAAAATAATAATTTCACAATTTAAATGTATCATTTTAAAATTATTTTTTCTATTTTTTGAAAATTTATTTTGTAGACTTAATTTATATCTAATATACAGATATGATTTAGAAAGAATTCACACAATTTTTTTTTTTTAACATTACATCATTATCTCAAAAACTGATCATAAACACAATATTTTTCATTACATTGCAGGTTATTTTTATACATATTTTACAATAACTGTATAAAAACATTGAATATTTAATTAATAGAATATATAACTATTACTAATTATATAACTTAATAATGCATTTTATGAACAGTTTTACCATCTACATGAAGTATTACATCAAAAGAAAAACTGTGGCTGTATAAACTGATACAGATAAATAGAATAATATAAACATGACATTTTAGCATTTTCTGTGGTATATTGTTAACCAATATACCACAGAAAATGCTGAAATGTTTTCTTTTAATGTAATACTTCATGTAGATGATAAAACTGTTCATAAAATGCATTATTAAGTTATATAGTTAGTAATAAATATTACCAGAATCTTAATAAGCACTATCTACCAGAAAATTTGTGGTATATTGATTACCAATATACCACAGAAAATTCAGGTATATAGTACAAAATATTTAATGTCAATATATGCATCAATAGTATTACAGATGAAATAAGCTATAAGTGATAACATATAATATATAGCAGTGCTTTGTTGTAAGGTATAATTAACAAATATTTCAAAAGTGTAGACTGAATACCATTAATTTTGTTGTTGATCTGCAAATTAATAAAAGCTATAAATGATCTAAATAGCCATAAACTGAAATAATGTACTGGATTTGGATATTTAGGGATAGGAAAATTTATATAAAATAACTGAAAATTGACAGATTTGAAGCCAAAAACGATCAAAGAAAATTTGGAATCAAACAGTAAAACAATTATGAAATATAAAGTGATAATAGAAATGATCCAAAGGAGAAGAAAGCTGAGATGGGATAGGAAAGCCAGTCCAAAATAGATGGAAAAAGACCAAGACACGATGATGATTAATCGTCTAATGTAACAACTTGTAACAGCTGTCTTACATATGACATTCAGTTACCTTAATTCACCTGAGACTTGATTTTCAAACTAACTTAAAAAGTTACATTAAAAATCCAAGCCTCAAATCATCTATTTCACTAGTTTGTAAACTTTTTTGAAAACAATTGGTTTCTGGAATTTATTTATCATTTAATTAGTCGTTATTTTCAATTAAGAAAACTTTTACCGCTCATTGCAAGCGAACGGTATTACCATACACCACCTGATGAGCAAAGATTATAATACGCTTTTTCATCGTGTAATTTTTTCCTGATCGAATTACATTTCAAAACTTTAGTTTTATTTTCAATTTTAAGATTTTAATAATAATAATAATAATAATAACTCATTTAAAAATTATTCAAATAAAATTTTAAAAATTACTTACTGAAAATTAAATTAATGTAACGATATAGGCATTTTCATTATTACAAATGCAATAAATGCTTAACAAATCGCTATAAATTAATATTTTAATATCTTTGAAAAAAGTTAAAAAATAAAAATTTCATAAAAATTTGTTTATTGTATTGATACATGAACGTTACACAGTTCTTGAAGGTCATTTTCATCAGATTGCTAGACAGAAAGATGTGCATGAGATAATCAAACGTTATGTTATAAATAAATGTGAACCAGCAAAAAGTATATCATGAAATACTTCGAATACATCATAAAAATGATTTTCAGAACACTTTTCAATTGGAAAGTCATAGTCGTATAAAATACTGTATATTCAATAATGCATTATTGTATGTTAGATGTAATATGTTCAAATTTTAATAAAATAATTAAAACAAAAAAAAAATTGAATTATCGTATTCTTATACTGAGTTTAATGTTTGTTTATAATTTTTTAAAATTTGGTCTTGGCTTTTTTGTTTCGCCAGCGCTTATGATTTAATCTCAAACTACAGATTTAAGAAGCTTTTAAAAAGTATTTAATCTTAATTTGAAGCATTTGAAAATCTTTGAAAAAAAACATCTCAAATATAGGCTTATCAAATGGAAAATTATGAATAGAAGCCAAATTGTTTTGATAAGCAGAACATTTTTGAAAATCAAAATGAACTTATATATCTATTGGATATATTCTTTACAATAACCTTCATAAACTATCCAAAACAAGGACATGTCCTCCAAAAATGAGAACATGTTCCTCCTTTTGAACGTCATATCATTGATATGGTAACCTTCTCAAATATGACTATAATCAGTTGCTCAGAAAAAAGACAAAAATACTAGGTCTTTTCAAACTAAAATTAAATATTTTGATATCTGTTGTGTATAATTTTAAGTAATTTATTTTCTTTTTGATAAACGAAGGACCACACATGATCATTAAACGTAATTTTCACATAAGCGAGAAGTAAGATCATTATATTAAACAAGTATAATTTAAATATATGATAAAAATACACTTAATTTTAGGAAACATCAACAGAAAGATTGCAAAAACACAAATAAAATTTATTTTAACACAGTTTTTTAATATATCTTGAAGCATAAAATGTTATCAAATAAATTTTATATGCCTGGGTTCTGATTTATTATTAATATTTTATCAAAATAACAACTAAATATTTCAAAGAAAATCCCAATTTATTGATGAAATGCTTATATTTTCTTCATAATATCCAAATAAGTAAAAATTTATGTGCAAATTAATTTGCATACAGGGCAATGTAAATAAATCTAAATTTTTGAATATTCATAAAATATTGTATTTTGTTTTATTGATAAGATTCAAGCGATATTTAATTTAATTTAAAATAAAATTTTAGCAATTTTTTTTTCTCTACTATTTTATATCTTAGACTGTTTTAAATGAAACCAATTTATCTTCAATCCTCAGAATAACATTTTTATATATTTATATTTTTAAATTAATAGAAAAAAATCATGGAACATAATACATTAATTACAACAATCAAAATTGAAATTGTAATTATGTATCCATTAGTAAGTCAATGATAAAGTAATCTAATTTTCATTACTTAATTAGAGTATTAAAACTGCTTTTCTTCAATAATCTCTCCAATCTTGTTTAAAAAAATAACATAAAAGAAAAATTAAACAATGAACTTTCAAAACGTTAATTTTCAGATTAAATAACCACAAAGACAAGATTGTTATCAATTATTTTTTTTAATACAAACACCATAATTCAATGTACAATCAGTTTAGTTGTATAAAAGAATTTATTGAGTATCGTTAAATTTTATATTTTTTAATGTAACGAGGAAAAAATTGTATAGAAATGAATTGTTTTTAGATCATACAATATAAATTATAGAATTTTAAAATATTTATAATTCAAAAGCAAAAAAATTTACATAAAAAGAAATAACTTTCTTTAATCTATGTCTTTGAATAATTTACGTAATGTTTTTTATTTTTTATTATTAACTATAAATTGTTATTAAATTAATAAAATATTCATTTATTTTCTTATTAAACTTTGTCAGTTATGAAAAATTCAAATTATATCTCATCTTAGGAATTTTCAATATTAAAAGAATAATATTAAACAAATAAACAACGTAGTTGCAATCAATATTAAATTCCTTGTTTACCTAATTAATATTTTCATCTCTCGATAACTGTTGTTTAGTCAACAAAGTTTAAAAAAAAAAAAATTAATTTCTTGGGAAGGTTATGACTGTACCGATGCCAAACATTCTATATTCATTTAAACGAGTCAAAGAATAAAAAATAAAGCAATTAAATATATTAATTACTGTTTGAAACTTTAATTTATGAATTTTCCTTTCTTAACATTAATCTGATAAACATTAATGAATTTTTTCGGAAAATATAACGGAAAAAATGCAATTCTTTAGGATAGAAGAAAGAGGAGGCAATTCTTTAGGATATAAGAAAGAGGAGGCAATTTTTTAAGAGAGAAATTGTTTAACTACTGATACATTAAAAACTTTCTTAGAAGTTTCTATTTATTAGTTTATCCTTTACTTGATTATCATAGAAAAGTTCTGTTACAAACTAAATACTGTACTCAATTATTCAATTCATGTAAATATGTTTAAGTTTGCCAAGAGATCAGATATAATCTGACAAATCCACCTAGATTTGCGGAATTAAGATTATAGGCTGAAGCTTTGATGTCTGATATTCAATTTTGGTATGTTGCCATTTTATTTATCTGATAAACATCTTTATTGTTGTCTGTATTTATTAATGTAATTAGGAAAATGTGGCCAAAGTTGTAACATTTTATTCTATATCGATCTGTTCTCTCTTATGGAGATATTGTTACCGTAATCAAATTAATTTTCTCGCCATTTTGTAAGAATTTTTTTTCTTTTTGCCAAACATTTTATCGAATAAAAACATTATTTTATGTTTTATTTTAATTAAATTTATATCCTTTAAATACATATAAAACTTTACGTATGCAATAGAAAAACACTATGTTATTCCTTTAAATTTTTTACACTGAGGTGGTTTCATTTATACTGTATAAGTTTTTTATTGTTATTTTTATAGTTACATGTTAAAAAAAAACTATTATATACAATACAATAAAACTTTTGTTTCTCTTATACTGAATTTACATTTAATTAATTAAAAACTTCAAATTTTCGTACATTTGAAACTACAGATCTATAGAATATGGGATCCGACTTTAACGTTGCTACCATTAAAACCATTAACATGTAAAACATGTACGGATATGACTTTGATCAAATTTATTAATGATGTACTGATAGGACCGAATTTATATTCATTAGTTCAAGCTATAATAAATAATATGCCCTTTTCTTTTCACAAAATATTAATAACTTTAAAAGTGTGAAGCCATAAGCTATAGTTTCCTTAAGCTTATGTTTAAATTTGGTCCTGTATAGTGATGGTGGTTTGCATACATCAAATATACCGATTGAGCACATGTTAATATTATAAATTAAAAAGAATGCTTAAAATTTTTGAATTTACTAAATTTTTTAATGGAAGAGAAAAATTCATTTAACAATGATTCAAAGAAAGCTAAACTAGAAATGAGATCGAAATTATCAATAATTAAAATTATTTATAATTCATGTTTATGATTTGAGCCACAGTAAGATAGAATTTACAATTTTGCAATATACTGTATTTAGTAAAACAGAAAATCCATTGCTGATCATTAAAGTCGAAAATTGATAGATCTAAATGGAGTGGGACATAGCTGTGCCACGAATCTAGATTTATTGCGGAATTATATTTTATAAATTTAATTCTACAATAAAAATAAAAATATAAACGACCCATCCTCCACCCAGAATAAAGCTATTTAAGTGATGTAGTACTTGAAATTATTAATTTAAACCTGTACTGTATTTACCTTATAACGTCTCAATTTGTATACAGAATGCTAGAAATGTTATCTTGAGGAATCGTGACATGAACAAGTTTGCACACGTTTCATCATTAATCTTTTACTAGCTATAACTTATTTTATTCTATAATCGCTATTTTGCGTTGTTATCCACTTTCTTCTTCAGAAACTATTTTCTGATGGAATTGCATGTTATAAGTTCGTTTCTAGATGAATTATATCTATAGAATTTAAATTGTTTTATTTTATACATGATTTAATTAATTAATGAAAGGTACTAAAATTTATTTTTTCTGTAATTCTGTTTTATTCTTTTATGCCAAACTAAATTCAATTCAGTTTTAAGAAAAAATTGAAAATTATGTAGAAATCAATAAAAAAAAATCATACAGAATTGACGACTCTATTATTATAATCACCGGTATTTATAATAAAACACAAACCATTTAAATAAATTTATGCAATTTTACGTAAATTTATAATAGTTAATATCTGTAATAGTATATTTTTTACATACTTTTCCATATATTATTTCAATAATATATGCAGCACCTGGAAAAAGGTGAATGAGAGTCATGCGAGTAACAGATATGGAACTACACCCTCTTCGAAACCATAAAACTATATGAATAAAATCAACCAAATCAAAACAACTTTTTCACTTTCATAACGCTTTTTTAAATATAATGTTTATTTTTTAAGGTCCCGAAATGTGCTGAACAAGAACCAAAATAGCCATGCTGACCTTTCTATTTGAATACATGCCATTAATATAATAAAAATATACATTCAAAATTTGAACTGTTAAACATAAAATTAAATGAAAATAAAAATAAAAACTATTAATTCGCAAAAGAAAATAAGAAAAATTGAAGTATAAAACCTTATTAAAGAATATGACAAAAAGTAAATATTTAATATTTATTTTTTCTGTATTGTTTCTTTCATTAATCCGTGAAATTTTTAGTTAATAAAAATATTACCTTGAAACTTAAATTAGAGTTCTTATGTAAATATAATAATCAAATTCTAAAATATTTAGATTTTCTAAAGAAAATTAAATTTCGATTTTGTATTTTATAAATTAGTTTTACTTCTCAAAAATTCTATTTAACATTTAACTTTATATTAATCGGATGAAAAAGTAATATATTTTTTTAACATTTGTAATCGTAAATATTATCCAACGTAATATTTCTCCCGTAGCATTACTTTCACTCTAGCGATAATTACGGAAGATTTATTATTTTTTTTATAAACTTATACATAATTCTTTTTTGCTTTCTACCATTGGATTATACTCATATAAAATTGAGAAGGTTATTTAATTCAATGAAAGCTATTAGGTTAAAACTCTATGAAAGATTTAGAAGCACTAAATTCATGAAATAAACGTTTATTTTTTAGAAATTGGTATCATACATTGTTTATAATACGCTTAACTATAAATATCTACAGTAGATAAGAGTATTGTCTTCTTAAAATCTTTCCGGCTTTTGGGCATTAAGAAGGATTAAAGCATTAGGATTCATATTATGGCTTTATTATGAATTCGGCTAGAATCGTAGCAGGTTTGGTGAAAGATTGGGCATAACATATCTATGCCAGATCTATTTTTCCACGAAAATATCTGGAGACTCAATTCAAAATCTAATACAGATCCCTCAAAACTGTTTCTGTTAATCTGCAGTTAAATAAAGCTATTTTATTAAGAATTAAATCATAATAGTTATACATATTTTCTACTGAAAGACAGAAGTTGATTAATAAGATTTGCTTGTATCTTTTATTACATCAAACTCTCTCATTATAGTTATGCCGCAGAATATATACTAAATTTGACAAATAATAGCTGCATAACATATATTGATATGATTTATTTTCTTAATCATTTTATCCATGTTTTTATATATTCCTACTAAATGTCACTATTATAAGTTAACTAAAAGTAATAATCGTAATATTTAACTGAATTAAAATTATAATTGATCAAAATCTTTTAATTTAATTGTTCTCTTGATTAAAGTTTTCACAACATTTACATACATTTGATGATGATGATGATGATAAATAGTTTGTATCTAAAATTTTAACAAAGTATAAAAATCAAAACTAAGAGTATTTTCTTTTTAAAATCTTTTCACTTTGTAAGTATTAAGTAGATTTATGGCATTAAGATTCATGTCTTATCATTAAAATCAAATTTATGTTACAAGCTTGTTATATATAAAAATTTTACATAAATTTATTGCATTTTATTACTTTAACTTTCTTAAATTGTAAATAAAATTTAGTTAAAGTTTTACCATGCAAATTATTAATAAAGACTAATTAAAATATGAATAAATCTATAAAAATAAAAAAATTTTACAATAATATGAAACTTTATAAGCGCTAAAATAATTCTATTTAATCAAAAACATTTTTCTTTGCATCAATCAAATTCATTCAGTAATATTTATGCATATTTAAAAATGAATAAAAATCTTTCAGAAAATTATATGGTCATCTAATTGACATTAATAGATCATGTAATTTACTGAAAAATTCTTTAACAGTAATTAAAATTAATTTAATTTATTTACTTTTATATATCTACTGTACATATAAAAGTCATTACAAATATTCATAACCAATAAAATATTTTAATATTTACTGTTAAAATCAAAATAATTTTAAAAATTATTATAAATTATATGCAGTATTAAACTGATTAATGTGAAAAAATATATTGTATTATTACTAAATTAGACCATTTCTAAAAATAATCTATATAAATTATAAATGATAAATATATTCGTAAATTTATTCATAATCCAACATTTTAATTCCTTAAATCTAAATACATATTTAAAATACTTTTAGAATTAATCTATAATGAAAGATTTTTGAAAAGCTTCCCTCAACTATTAGATTGTGATCTACTAGAAATATTCTCATGTAAATTTATACATTTATAGCAAATTTTAAAAAAATTTATGATGGAATCTACTGATTATTAAACTATTTGAACAATATAAATATATAAACATTTAAAATTTATTAAATATTAATAAAAACATCCCTAAAACGATATTAATAGTATCATAATGAAAATCATTTATAACATCCTTCATTCAAATGAACAAAAATTTATTAAAGCATACTATTTTAATTATTTTGTTGTACTAAATTTAAAGTAAGATATATAAGTATGTGCTTGGTTCAATACTCTTTCTGAAGTTCAAAAACTTTTGTTTTCCATTCTGTATAAGAAGTAAAGGTAAATCCATCATCTGGATCATCTCAGCGGCATCAACATTCATCTAGAAATGTTTTTGAAAAACTTTTAAATATTTAGGGAAAATATAGGCAATATAAGCAAAGTATAAAAATAACTCTTTCAAGACTAGAAATGGAGTAAAGGAGGGGGAAGCTGAAAAAAACTGTTATTGTACTTTTCTACCTAATAAAAGTGATAAATATACAGTCAGAATGAAATATATATATCTTTACGCTACAATAAAATAAGCAGAACCAAGAGAAATAAGAAATATGAATCCTCAATATGCAGTTTTTTTAATAGTATATTTCACATCAACTTTGTTTAATCCTAACATCAAATATTACTTCTAGAATTATATTCAAAATCATAGAAAAGAAAGTTATATCAACATAAGACTGTAATATTTTAAACTGAAAAGTATAGAAATAATAAATAAGCTTATATGTTAAAAAATAAGTTCTTAAGAAAATATTTTTTAGCATTGAAAATTATCATACCTGAAAACTGTAGGGTTCTCCTGGTTCCAAATTAACAAATACATACATATGATTATTTCTTCCAATTTGTGTTACATTCAATGTTCCATTTGTAAAAATTTGTCCACTTTTTGTTAATTTAACTTCATAATTTATGATATTTGCACCATTATCATGAGTTGGTCTTCGCCATCCAAACAATAAAGTTTCATTTGTTGAAGCCAACACATGTACCCAAGACACCTTTGGAGGAACTGAATGAAACAAATACAATTTAATAAAACTTTTTAATGCATTTGCTTTTATTTTTAAATGCAATATTTTTAAGTGCATAATTTTAAAAATTAGATTATGACTTTACATGAATTAATTCAAAATAAAAACTATTATTTACAAGAATAGAGCCTATATCACAGTAGCTAACACTACAATTCATTAAATTTAATGTTATTTTAATACATTAATGAAAAACAGTTTTTTCCCATTAATACTGTATATTAAAATAATGTTTAAACATAGTTTAGTTTTTAAGTATTAATGATCCAAAGGTATATTACTTTTGTTCAGTTTTTCTGAAATAAATTTTGAATTAATTAAAATATTAATTTTATTTAATTTATGTACAAAATATCTGGGCATAAATCACTGTGAAATATAGAAAAAATATATGCTTTAATGAAGTATAAAATAATGTATATATTTTTTTCTATTTTTGGAGTCACAAATATCTTATTAACTAAGATTGTAAACTAGTTATGATATAGTAAATAAGATTTGAGAAATTATTTTATTTTTACAAAATAAATCAATTTTCTGTAATACTTTTCTATTTACTTTATAACTAAATTATTATTAGATATACTAGAATCAAATAAAACATAGCATTGACATAAACATAGATTATCTTATAAAGACTAGATACAAGCTCTCAATTATTCAACAACTATATGTATAAGTTATAATAATTGGGTTTGTAAAATAGATGACCATGAGAATGATTTAAGAACATCATTGAAGCTTATAGAAAGTAATGTAAATAATGTGGGAAAGAAATAATATTTTTATCTTATANTAATAGTGTAGAGGAGAAAAAAGAAGCGATTAATATGAAAAGTATAAATTACCGTCGGCAGGCATGGTGACATTCATAACTTCCCATTTGCTGGATCCGAGATCGTTAACGGCTGCCAGTTGGAAGCCATAAGTCATGGCTGGTGCCAAGTACCTGACTGTATAGTTAGTTGCGTTCGGAGGGATCTTGTCATCGACATCCAACCAATCAACACCGGTACTAAAGTTCTTCACTTGGAGATGAAAATGTTTGACTGGTGAATTGGTTCGATAGCGTAGGTGCCATTTCAGGAGTGCCGTTCTTGAATCCAGCGGCTGTACCGAATCCACCGTAACTTCGGGACGTTCTGTGAGGAATAATTGTTAAAATTTAGATTCTTACACTTACATAAAATACAAAGCCTATTATTTTCAATTTAAGTATAAATTAAACGAAATTTTATTTATATCATGGTTCTTTCACAAAAATTCTCGTTTTTAATCGTATTCGAACGTAAATAGCTATTTTAAGGCCTTCACTACAACTTTTAAATTGAATAAAATATGCTGAATCATGTAAAATTTAATTTTTAAGTATACTTTTCTGTTTATATTAGAAAACACGTCTTTAAATTACTTTATGCTGTACATACTTGTGCACAAACCAACCCACCTAATGCTTAAACGTAATTTCAATGTTATACAAAGACAAATCAAAATTTTATATAATCTCTTAGTTTAACCAAGAAAAAATTTTAGCACGTGAAGGAAGATTTAGTCTATAAAATCTTGTTAAAAATTTCAAATGTTCACGTCAAATAGTTTACGAGATATTCATCAAACAAATACGGACATCCGGACGAACGAAGTGCTAACATTATCCTTTTTTTTTAATCACTAAAAAGTGTGAAGAGATATATAAAGATTTTGATGAATGGGTGTTTTGAGAGCAACGAATGTGATTCCGGATATAAAGATTACTCTGTCACCTTTCCCTAAATTAGTCGTTGGAAGTCGTTGAAGATTAATCTGTCCTGGGACTGTGATATTTCTTTTACAAGTATTAAGAAGAAGAAAAGACTATTGGAAACAAACCTGGCGAGATAAGTAGGATCTGAGTAAATCCTCATTCACTCCTATTTCTAAAACTCATCAAAACTATTGTTTAATTTCTTTTATAAAGCAAATCCTGTATAAAACCCGTTGCATATAAACAAATTCTAGAAAAAGCGTTATTCAAAGTTTAATTAAAAATTGCGAAAGAGTGGGAGGAGGTTGGATAACAGAAATTCTTATTTTCTTTTCAAGCAAAGATGAAAATCGTTTTTCTATAAAACTTTTCTTCAATTAAACTAAACGTTTACCGTTGTGTCAGGAGGAGATAAAGAACAAAGTAAAGTATATTATCTTTGCATTGTGCATAGGAGTAGATGATAAGAGATTCCTATCTAAAATCAACGTTTAGAAAAAAAAAGTTTATATAAAAAAAACAAAAAACAATTCCTTTAGTTACAATGACAAACGTTTTCCCAATTTAATGTCGATCGAGAGAAGCAAAAATTTGCATTTGAAGTCTACGCTCTAATTCTTTCTTAATGAAGCTCCTCAAGATTCTAAGTGAAACAACTCCCAAACGAATAGGAAATAAAAGGTATTCCTCTATAAACATTACACAAAATTTAAATGACTCGTTTATAAACAGAAGTCATGAGACTCAAGCTTTGTTTTCACTAAATTAGAATATAAATTATTTAAATTAGTAGTAAAAATAATTTGAAAGTAATTACCTCAATGCTAAATATATGTGTAAAACTATATTCATGTGTTTTTTTAACTCTACAAACATTATACATTTTAAGCTTTAAATTAAATTTTTTAAAAAATTAATCAAAACATCGAAACAAATTTTACCTTAGAAACCTTAGTGTAAATCTTAGAATAAACTTTAAAAAGTATAAGTGATGTCGAAATGATTACATTAATACTATTAAAATTAATTGTACAAAATAGAGTAAGGATAATTAAATCAATTCGTGTTTACTTTTAACAGTCGTTAGTCTTGGAAAAGGATTCGATTTCCAAAGTCCCAAGAGAAGAAAGACGAAAGATAAGAATTAGACGTTGTTGAACAAAGATTTTCTTTTCCTCTTTTCAATTTTACTGTTCTGACTTACTACATTAGATTTTCTTGGCTTATATTAATTAATGTAACAGTGAAATAGTTCAATTTTGTTAAGAATTCAAAATTATTCTTGATTTTCTTACAAATTATTTGCAATTTTATACTTATATTATTAGAAAATTTCTCATAAAAATCAGCAAATTTATATATAAGATAAATAAGCTATAGTTTAGGGCCTTGTGCTTTTAAATTTATTACTACTTGCTAATGATGCATCTTATACAACTTAGAGCAAGAAGTCTAAATGCAGCCCTAATTATAATTTTTTAAATGGTTAGCATAACCAAAACTGATAATTTGTCTTACAGTATTAGATAAATTTAAACAGACAGACAAACTAACAAATAAGCAAAGTGAATGCAAAATCTCAAATTTTTAACTCAAATTATTTCTGAATTTTCGAAAAATTCTATAAATAAAATGATGGGGTTTAAAAAACCTAAAAGCCATTTTTACTTTAATAAACCTCTAAAAACTTACACTTTATAAATATAATTACAATAAAATCGATGTTTGTTAAACAAGAAAATTTCGAAAAGTAAGTTTTGTTACATTTATCATTCGCTTTGCTATTGGAAAAACATAAGAAGACATATCTCCTATTCGTAAAAGAATAAACATTAGTCCAAACTATAGGAAAAGAAAAGGATTCTCTAAAAATTTTGACAGGAATGTACGATGAAAAATGTAGAACTATATTTGATACGATTATAGCTATCTCAAAGTTCAGACATTAAAGAAAAAAAGTGGTGACAGAGATTATAGAAAGAGCAGAGGCAGCAAGATGGAAGATAATGCGATTTATACGGAAGAGCGTATTGAATGAAACTGCTTTATCATTATTATCCAACTATTACATCAATAATAAGATACGTAATCAAATTTTAAAACAGTAATGTTTTAAAAGACTATCGATCGATTTTGTTACACTTAGTACAACTATTTCGTACTGATTTATTAGGTGAGGGATTTCTTGAAGAAGATTGCCAATTTCAGCAAATTCACTACATTCAGCAAGAAATTCATTTTATCTTTGTAATTTTTATGATTGTATCTTTTACAGACAAGCTACAGATTATAAATCAGCTAGGTTTTTCTTAGATCTTATCGATAAGCCCTTTGCTTATTGCAACATTCTACAGATTAACTTAACTATAATTTTTAGTGATTCTTTATTGTCTTGAACGAATTTATCACCGTTCAAATCAAGAATTTAAGATAGAAACAGCCGAGCAAAATCCATTAGCATTGCTGAAATTGCTTATTTTTCATTGTTTTGAATAATAAGCAAAAATTAAAAGTAATAAGACATGTTTCCGGCATTAACGATGAACAATCCTTTCTCCTCAAGTCTTTAAACTCGAGGCAGACAAATTCGATGTATAAAATTTATTATAGATCTGTAATATAAATCTACTTAAATTAAATCTTTTAGAATTTGTTTCAATAGAATTTAAAACAAAAAAACAGAGAAACTTCAACCGAAGAGATTTACCCATAAAAATTCAAGCTAATGTACACAGTTCATCTTAGTGAACTGCAGGAGTTCTTAGCGATCAATAAGAATCATCGTTTGGTTCTCGTTGGGTCAAAGGGAACATCCGCGACATCCAACTGTCTGTCCTCCTTTCATTACATTTACTGAAGACAGGATGAACCCAATGGAGGGTGATTTATGAAGTTTCAACGTTCAAGTCATGGAAGCCACAATTACCTTCCTTTCAGAACGATAGTCGTTGGAGCAAAAAGAGGTGAAAAAATCAAAGGTGTCTTTATACATTGTATTGAACTATAGTGTTTAGGGAGTTACTGCCGAACATACTTTCATAAAGAATTTAGTTTTGAAAAAAATTTTAACAGTTTTTTCCCTGGGTTTAAAAATTGCTTAAATTTCTATATGTATATATTTATATATAACGTTATTTCAGATCGCTGAACCAGATAAAAAATTTCCTATTAAATTCAAGTAAAACTATAAAATTTCGAAATGTGTGAATAAAAAAGAAATGATCACAACAGTGATAATTCATAAAAAGGGCGAAGAAAATATTTCAGTATTAGGCTACAACTTTGATTTTATATATTTCATTTTTTTTTTTTTTGTAAGAAAATAAATGTGAATCGAGTGCATTAAGAGTTAAATCTACCGTAGGACATAAAAACAGATGGAATTGATGTTACCTACTTGTAATGAGATTTGGATATACTAACCGTTCATAAATCTAATTCTACTGTTTCATTTGCAGGCTCTTCCCAAGAGGAATTATGATGTGTTTCGATACTTAAAGAGAATATAGTAGTAGAAGCTCATATAAAGAATATCTATAGACAAATTTGAAGCAATGAAATATTTTTTCTTTGTGGGCTCTATTTTTATATATAAAAGCTAAAATATTTTCACAAGTTTATTCTGAAGATTTTACGTTGATGAAAAAGTAAAAAAAAAAAACAATAAAAGTTTTAAAAATGTCTTTATAAACCAAAATGGCTCTTAAAAAAGCTACTTTCTGACATCAATCCTTCATCTTAACAACGCTAATCCAGTATTCTATGCAAACCGCTATGGATAAAACATGTAAAATATGTTAAATTTTTAAAAAATGTAATAAAATAAAAATGTAACTTTGGTGAGAGGTAAGGAGTCTCTATAATCCACTAAAGAATAAGATAAAAATTTACATCATTCAAAATCAAGAATATTAACATTAAATTTGTGAAAATATCAATAATTTTTTTTTTGTAATTGAAATAAAATATGCCTAAAATTTAAGATAAGCTTACAAATATATTAGAAGTGTATAAAAATTACAATTAAATAAATTTCTCTTCAAAAATAAACACATTTTAATCATTTCCCTGCCTGCAACCTTCGTACATTAACCTTATACATAAAATATGCTAACGTTTCACGTACAGTAAACATCTAAAAATAGCTTTTTTTTTTTAATTTCAAAATTAAATTTAAAATAATATTTGAAAGTAGAAATTTATAATGGAATGAATAAAAAAAATGCATTTATTTTAGTTTATTATCCTTAATAAAACCATAAAATATGTTGGCATAATGACAAAAAGTCTCCTTTTTAATATTATATTGTATCTATTTATAAAGTTTTGAATGAAGAAAAAATTTTGTTAAATATATAGAAAATGATCATCTACTTATTTTTAAAGAAATATCTAACACGATCAATTCTGAACTGAACTGGAAAAGATAGATTTAATAATAAATTAACTCCAGGCACAGATAGAGGATAACAAAGCAGTATCATTTGGCCAAAGCCTTACACATACAGTGGCCCTAAACTTAATTTTTATATGAAAAATAGGATAAAGGAAGTAATAAATTAGTTTTTTTTTTATAAATTTATTTATATTTATTTTATTGATTTTTATTCGTGTAATCTTATTGCTTTCGGAAAGAGGGAGATCAGCATTTGTGACTAGATCTAGTACTTCTTACAGGCCTTAATTAATTCCGAGTTTATGCCTTTAAAAATATACTTTTTTTAATATGTTTTAAGATTGGGCATCTTATTTTCCTAAAATCAAAATTTTAAATAAATAAATCTTATCAATATAATAATCAACGTGCTCGTAAAATGACCTGAAATTTTAAATGTAGTTAGGAAGGAGTTAATAAATAAATTTTTATATAATAAATTTCGTAAATATTTGTACATTTTTCAAAATTAAAATAATTTTTAATCAAAAATTAATTAAATTCCGATTTTAAAAAAGAATTTTTATTAAATAACCATAATTATCCATGTTAAAATTCGTAACATATAATTAAAAAATTATAAATAAAAAAATACAGGAAGATGTGACTACAGTAATAATATTAAAATATACTGTATATATATAATAATCTGCTAATAATAGAAAAAGTTTTCTAAAAATTCTTTAAAATTATAAAAGCCAGTCATAATTTATATAATATAAATTCAGTTTTGGAGAGTATCTCAAGAAAAAATTTATGAGAAAGTGATAAATTCCCGCTAATTTATAATGAAGAATTTGATTAAATTACAAATAAAAAATAAAGTAATTAATGTGAGAAAATGTTCATTGCCAATCATTTAATTTCAGAACATTTAACAACTTTAACATAAAATCCTTTAGGGCAATTTATAACAGTAAAAATATAAAGACATCACTTTAACACTAAACTGTTAAATCAACCATACAAGAAAATCAACAAAATAAATCATAATAATCTGAACAAAGCATTTTCAGAAATTATTATACAAGCAGTAACATTCCAGTTTAGTATCAATAATTTATGTTTTCTCATGTTGTAAGCTCCTGTGACATATTAAAGCAACTAATAATTGTCACACTCTTCTTCCCCTCTCTTTGCTCCAACTGTAATCATCACACCCTCTTTTCTTTCCTCCCTTTTGCATTAATTATAATTTCGTGACGTCATAATATAATTTGTAATAAAAATATACAAAATTGTTTTATAAAAATAAAATTAAATTTTTCAAAGAATTTTATAAAAGAGAAAGTATAAAATTAATTATCACACGAGGTTACTTTTAATTTGCAAGTAGAGAGTTTGGTTAATTATTGATCTGTTTATCCTTTGTCGTTGTTTGCAATAAATAAATTTTGGGTATTCAGACGTTTAATTTATTAGACTAATTGAAGATATCGCTACTAAGAGTTTATTTTTGTTACAAGAGATGACAATTATGCTGCTGGATGTTTAATTTAGAACATAAATAAAAGAGTAAGTTTTAAACTGAACTGCCTAGGATGCATGTATTTTAAACGGGGTTTTCGTTGTCTCGCAGCTGGAAGATGGAATAAATGAATAAAAAAAAAATGAAAGAAGAAGAAGAAAAGACTGTCTTAAGAACGTATAGAACGTTAAAAAATATTGCAGTTTTAGTAAAAGAGCACATTTGTGCATTTTTATGCACTTTATAATGAAAGCGAGAAAGAGATTCTAGATTTAAAAAAAAGAAAAAAGCAATTCTTAAAGAGAAAAAATTCATCCTATTGCTATAAATCATTCTTTTGGATAGAAGAGATTTTAAAAGAATAAATAATTTTGAAAGAACTAAACCCTTAGGAACCATTCTTTAACAGAAATAGATAGATTAAACATAGAGTAATGTCACAAATAAATTTACCGTTACACTTATTACCCTGAAGAAAATCCTATATTTAATTGAAAAGTTTCATTGATTGAGGCCCTAAAGATTTTTATTTTAGTTAGAAGATGGTGATACGACATTTTGTCCAGCCCAAGGATAAACTAGGCTTTCAATGAGACCGCAGATCGTGGTTATGTTAGATGTTTTGGTCGATATTGCCAAAACTTTCTTTTTTATTTCTATTCATTCAGTGGCTTATTCGGAATACACTAGTAATGGGAAAATAAATATATAAAATTTCTATAAAATTATCATCAATTTTAAAAACTAAATTATGCATCCGTACCATTTTATCTTTATATATTTGCTACAAATTTTTTAAAAACCACAGGTTGCATATAAGAAAAAAATAGGATTTTTAAAAATTTATTTATGTAATTTCTTTAAATTACAACCAAACTACATATAAATTAATATATTAATTGATGTTGCAACGTGAAGTTTCTTATAAAGTAAATTTGCAAAAACCTTCGGTAAGTTTATGTTTATTTTATTAATATAAACAAAAATTTAATAGTTTAAGTTTCGGCTCTATATATTTTAATTAATATCTTGTATATTTACATCAGCGTGTTAAAATATACCAATAAAATCTTCCTAATCACTCCACTACTAAAACGACGTTTTATTTAATCTAATAAATATATATTTTTCGTGTTTTAACATATTTTTTTATATGTATTTTTTCATATCTCTGTATGTTTACAATGTTCTTTAAGCACTTATATCCTTTACATTTGTATAGAACAGACACAAACATGGCGTACGCTTATCATCGTTTGTCGTTCAATGCACTAACTTCATTCTGGATAAGCAGCTGAATAGGAAGCAACTGCCAACAAATATTTTATTTTTTTACAAGGAAAAATATAAAAAAAACAAGATTATTTTTTATATTAAAATACAAAATAAAACTAAAATTATAAAAATCTTTTGACCTATTTATAGTTATTTTATCATGTAAATTCTCTGCACACATAAAAAAATTTTTATTG
>NW_019384362.1:215953-258357 GCF_000671375.1 Centruroides sculpturatus | reverse complement strand
ATTTATAAAAAAATAATAATTAAGTTATTCTGTTGTCAAGTATATATATATATATATATATATACATATACCGTAGATGTGCCATATTTAATTCATAACAATTATATTGTGGAATTTCCATCAAAAGAATATGTTTTATACTCAAAGAAAAATCTATAAAAAGAAGGTAAAAATTCAGCAGTGGGAAAATATTTTCTCCCCTTCTCTTATAATACAGCAATACGATTCTTGGTTGACCAAACGAGGATCATTCTATAGAAAATGGCTTCAGAACTATTTACGATACATGCTTATAATAGTGTAGAGGAGAAAAAAGAAGCGATTAATATGAAAAGTATAAATTACCGTCGGCAGGCATGGTGACATTCATAACTTCCCATTTGCTGGATCCGAGATCGTTAACGGCTGCCAGTTGGAAGCCATAAGTCATGGCTGGTGCCAAGTACCTGACTGTATAGTTAGTTGCGTTCGGAGGGATCTTGTCATCGACATCCAACCAATCAACACCGGTACTAAAGTTCTTCACTTGGAGATGAAAATGTTTGACTGGTGAATTGG
Source organism: Centruroides sculpturatus (assembly GCF_000671375.1). Lineage (NCBI taxonomy): Eukaryota > Metazoa > Arthropoda > Arachnida > Scorpiones > Buthidae > Centruroides > Centruroides sculpturatus. Next base: position 257,799 of record NW_019384362.1, on the reverse strand, counting down.
TTCGATAGCGTAGGTGCCATTTCAGGAGTGCCGTTCTTGAATCCAGCGGCTGTACCGAATCCACCGTAACTTCGGGACGTTCTGTGAGGAATAATTGTTAAAATTTAGATTCTTACACTTACATAAAATACAAAGCCTATTATTTTCAATTTAAGTATAAATTAAACGAAATTTTATTTATATCATGGTTCTTTCACAAAAATTCTCGTTTTTAATCGTATTCGAACGTAAATAGCTATTTTAAGGCCTTCACTACAACTTTTAAATTGAATAAAATATGCTGAATCATGTAAAATTTAATTTTTAAGTATACTTTTCTGTTTATATTAGAAAACACGTCTTTAAATTACTTTATGCTGTACATACTTGTGCACAAACCAACCCACCTAATGCTTAAACGTAATTTCAATGTTATACAAAGACAAATCAAAATTTTATATAATCTCTTAGTTTAACCAAGAAAAAATTTTAGCACGTGAAGGAAGATTTAGTCTATAAAATCTTGTTAAAAATTTCAAATGTTCACGTCAAATAGTTTACGAGATATTCATCAAACAAATACGGACATCCGGACGAACGAAGTGCTAACATTATCCTTTTTTTTTAATCACTAAAAAGTGTGAAGAGATATATAAAGATTTTGATGAATGGGTGTTTTGAGAGCAACGAATGTGATTCCGGATATAAAGATTACTCTGTCACCTTTCCCTAAATTAGTCGTTGGAAGTCGTTGAAGATTAATCTGTCCTGGGACTGTGATATTTCTTTTACAAGTATTAAGAAGAAGAAAAGACTATTGGAAACAAACCTGGCGAGATAAGTAGGATCTGAGTAAATCCTCATTCACTCCTATTTCTAAAACTCATCAAAACTATTGTTTAATTTCTTTTATAAAGCAAATCCTGTATAAAACCCGTTGCATATAAACAAATTCTAGAAAAAGCGTTATTCAAAGTTTAATTAAAAATTGCGAAAGAGTGGGAGGAGGTTGGATAACAGAAATTCTTATTTTCTTTTCAAGCAAAGATGAAAATCGTTTTTCTATAAAACTTTTCTTCAATTAAACTAAACGTTTACCGTTGTGTCAGGAGGAGATAAAGAACAAAGTAAAGTATATTATCTTTGCATTGTGCATAGGAGTAGATGATAAGAGATTCCTATCTAAAATCAACGTTTAGAAAAAAAAAGTTTATATAAAAAAAACAAAAAACAATTCCTTTAGTTACAATGACAAACGTTTTCCCAATTTAATGTCGATCGAGAGAAGCAAAAATTTGCATTTGAAGTCTACGCTCTAATTCTTTCTTAATGAAGCTCCTCAAGATTCTAAGTGAAACAACTCCCAAACGAATAGGAAATAAAAGGTATTCCTCTATAAACATTACACAAAATTTAAATGACTCGTTTATAAACAGAAGTCATGAGACTCAAGCTTTGTTTTCACTAAATTAGAATATAAATTATTTAAATTAGTAGTAAAAATAATTTGAAAGTAATTACCTCAATGCTAAATATATGTGTAAAACTATATTCATGTGTTTTTTTAACTCTACAAACATTATACATTTTAAGCTTTAAATTAAATTTTTTAAAAAATTAATCAAAACATCGAAACAAATTTTACCTTAGAAACCTTAGTGTAAATCTTAGAATAAACTTTAAAAAGTATAAGTGATGTCGAAATGATTACATTAATACTATTAAAATTAATTGTACAAAATAGAGTAAGGATAATTAAATCAATTCGTGTTTACTTTTAACAGTCGTTAGTCTTGGAAAAGGATTCGATTTCCAAAGTCCCAAGAGAAGAAAGACGAAAGATAAGAATTAGACGTTGTTGAACAAAGATTTTCTTTTCCTCTTTTCAATTTTACTGTTCTGACTTACTACATTAGATTTTCTTGGCTTATATTAATTAATGTAACAGTGAAATAGTTCAATTTTGTTAAGAATTCAAAATTATTCTTGATTTTCTTACAAATTATTTGCAATTTTATACTTATATTATTAGAAAATTTCTCATAAAAATCAGCAAATTTATATATAAGATAAATAAGCTATAGTTTAGGGCCTTGTGCTTTTAAATTTATTACTACTTGCTAATGATGCATCTTATACAACTTAGAGCAAGAAGTCTAAATGCAGCCCTAATTATAATATACTAACTAACAATAAAATTGCTAAATATATCAGAATTGCTAAATACATTATAATTAAGGCCAGTTTAGGGCCTCGTGTTTTTAACTTTATAACTATTTAGTAGAGGTAAGATCTTATGTATTATAGTTTAGAGCAGTAGTTCTTAATCTTTCTGAGGCCGGGGAACATCATTCATATACTTTTTATTACACGGAGCATTAGTATCAATATATTCAAAAATCGATAAGCAATTTCGTGTTTACTATTCTCACGACACAATGAAGCAATAAAATAATAAACTTTATTGTATTGAATAAAATAGAAGCACGGAATTGTCTATGAATAAAGTAATATGTTGTAGAAAATTGGAATAAATTTGCAATAAAAACGTTTAAAAATTAGTTTTTTTTTGTGGAACACTTGAGGCAAGTTTGCTGAACACTGCTTTAGAGGCATAACAAATCTCAATTAGATCCTAATTATCATGTACTAATTTCGATTAAAAAAAAATTATAAAAAATACTTTTTAAGTTATTCCATACATAACTAAATTAAAATTAATTTAATTCTATTAATTTACAGCTTAAAAATTAAGTATAAACATTTTAAATCTTAATAAAATTATTATTTTTATTAAAATGCTTCATTAACTCAATTAAAGAAATGTATGCCTATACTTGAACATAAAATTTGAAAACTTTTACATTTTAGTAATTAAAAATTTATTTTTAAGCAGTAGTTAATTAATTTTTAATTGATTATAAAATATATTTTTGTATTTATGAGACTTTAAAAAGAAAAATGATAATTATGTTAAGAATTGTTGTTGACGTTTTTGATTTGATCTTTGAAAATAAATGACAAAAGAATTAAAATCATCATAAAAATTACTTTAAATTGATCTCTTATAAAATGTTTATTCAAAGATTTATAAATTTAAGAATCCTTTATATTTAAAATCAGTGTCATTTGATCTGTTTTAATCCATTCTGGAACATGTGATACTTTTAGAAAAGTAATTTTATTCATTGAAGCTTTTACTTAAAATCATTTTTCATTTTTAAAATTTCCTCATTTTATTCAAATTTTAAAGATATTTTTAGTTTTAAAATTGAAAACTTTCCTCTTATATTACTATCAAAGCAAACTTTTTTAATGGAGAACTTTAATCTTTCGCAGAGAAATTATAATGATAAATAAATGTTTAAAAGGAAATATAAACATGTAACTTATTTATCTTACACAAAATACTTTACATTTTATAATTATAGTATACTAATTATAACTTTAAGTAAAATTATAATAATAAATGAGTTGCAGTATGAAAGCTGTATTGTACAGTACATAAGACCATTAAAAAATTGAGGCTTTACAGTAGTTAAATAATTTATATTTTGTTTGTATTAATTATAAATAAATTGTTTATTTTAATATAGGAATCTATATTTTATGCAAATTAATTTAGCTTTTTAAAAATAAGGTTGTGAATTCCTTAATTCCTGAATTGCAGTTTATGTATTTAAGTAGATTATACAGCTTAAAACCTTAATATTTTGCATATTTATGTTTTAAAATTTAAAAGTTGAGATCGAAAACTAGTAAATTTTAATATTTACGTGATTTTTACTGCATTATAAGCAGTATTTACAAGAATATCTTCTCTTAATGGAAGCTATCTTTATCTAGTGATTAGCAACCAATTTCATTAATTAAAAATCAATAAAATAATTATTTTATTTTATATTAAGTATTATAATTAAAACTTGATTTCTCATTCAATAATTATACAAATATTAAAACAAATCACATTTTTCCCTTTAAATATTTGATGATTTTTTAAAACAAATTTCCAGCGAAGAGTTAATACTTTTCATTCACTATCTTATGTCAATTAACTAAAAATCTTTACGGTCAACGTTATTATTGATATAATCATCACAAGAACTAAAAAAGACCGTTCATCTAACGTCTTGAACGAATAATCACGTGACAAGCCAGTCACATGTCCTGGCAGCTGTTCAATTAACCGTTATAGAGAGTCGTTAATGAGTTTTCACCAGATGACGATGAGTTTGGTTCTGTGTACCAAAATTGACAATTACAATTAAAGACGAGCAACGTTTGCAGGGTGATCGATGACTTAAAACTCAACCTAAATACTAAGCAAAAGGGAGAAGGGGAGGGTAAAGTTTTAAGAAGTTTATTGTTATAAAACCTTCACATGTTTGTATGTATATGTATAGAAATGCAAGAAAAATTCTTCTACTTGCGAACTTTTCTGGACTTTTCACCTCCAAAAGTTGTGGAGTTAAGATAGGGGATTACTCTGACACTTCAACCAAGCAATGATTTATTATCGCAGATGACGTAGAAGGAAACGTCAGAGACAGAGTATGCATATCTTTAAAAGCTGAAAATGAATCATTTTTAGTAATATTAAATATTATTCAATGACTCAAAATGTTGATTTATTTTATTTTATTTCATTTTTTTCAATAATTAATCTGCTCATTGTTTAATTACCAAAGCTAGCGATTGTTAATCAAATTATAAAGTAAGTAGTTAAAGTAATTATGTCTGACGTCATGTTTGAAATAAAACAGTTTCTTTTGCCTCTGGGTAATGTGATTATAATGGATCTTGGCTAACACATTATTCCAATGATCCAGTTCTGTAAAATGAACAAATTTCTGCCTTTCACTAGATAATTATATTAACACATTACTCTATTTTTGAATATTTTACAGACAGCGATATACATAATTAGTGATTTAATAACTTTTCATGAAAATCGTTCTGTTATCGTGTTTTCAATTTGTTCTTGTACAATCATTGTGGACATTTTGCCATTTTCCTCCGTGATTTTATTCTTGTTTACATAAGAAAATTGTAATTAAATTATATACTAACACATCGCTGTATCTTCGAAAGTCTTTTCATACAACGTTTCATGAAAATTGTATTTGTTATTTTGCTTTTAATAAATGCTTTTAAGAATCTATGCTAGATTATATTTTACATAGTGGTCTTCCTGAAAAGATATATTCGAGTGTCTTCTCAGGAAAGATACAAAGGGAAAGTATAACTTTCCCCTCATAAATTTCTTTCTGTTTTTTGCAATTGTTTTCTTATTAGATAGAATTATAATTTGGGAAAGGATAGAAACTATAAACATCAAGTTCATTTTCAGGAGAGGTTTGAGGATAAAATTGTTAAAGATTCTCTAAATGACTGCACAGAAACGTCGAGAACGTGATAGCAATGTATGATTTCCATGAGAAATTATTAATGCGTATTATCAAACAGAATATTAAAAATAGAGAAATATGTTAATTTATTTAATTACAGTTTTATATATTTTCTTGAATATATTTTTTATTTTTTATTAGACAATAATGAAATAAGTCATAGTAAGCTTCATAAAATTCCATAATAGTAGCACAAATTTTCTGATTTTCTTCGTTTTTAACCATCATATCTAAAAGATTCTTAATTTCAAAACCTTATATTATATCTGATAGGATTTATAAAAAGTAAATTTTATATTTATTAATGCTTACGCTTAAATCCGTTAAAAGACTTTACTAAAAATTTTCTTATAAATTTCAAAATTGTGCTGAATATATCTGAACTGTGGATATTGTGGTATTGATTTTGTTACACGTTCTCAACATTTGCTGAAATTACATTATAGATTGAAAGCGGATGAATTTCATTGAAAAGACATAATTAAATTTAAAGATTTAATTGTGTATACTTTAAACAATATCCACAGTACTTTAGGTCTAACTATAAAGGTTCATTGCAAGTAGATACGATAATATAAATTTACTTAGAATGAATATGGATGTACAGTACAGTACAAAGCAGATCTAGATATGTTAGAACAGAGATTCATAATATTTTTCCTTCACTCTATCCCTGAAATTGAACTTAATGTTTAAACTTCTTATCCTTTTTCAAGTTAGAATTTCATCTAGTGAAAAAACAATTGTAAAAATGTTCTAGGAAGCACATCATACTTCTCTTGTATCCTCTTTACAACTTCCCTGGGGAGACACACCTCACAGGGTAAGAACCGCTGTGTTAAGATACAATCTAACCACTCTGTTAGATATAATCTAATACAGTGATTGTTAACACAAACTTTCTACCATAAAATCTAGTTAGATACACTTTACATCTTTATTTACTTTATGTAGCTAAATTAAAGATATGTACCATTGTATTAAATCTAGAATGAAAAATTTTATTTCTAAATAATTATTCAGTAGCTACAACACATTGAAACAACTTCGAAATAACGTAATTTTGAACTTATTAAGGAAATTGTAATTTACAATAATGCTCTAAACTAATTCAAACGATATTTCTAGTCACGTACATAACGTTACACTTCCGGTAACGCCCATTAAACCCAGTGTGATATCCAAATGTATACACACTTGCGTACGTGAATTCAACACCTGTTGAAATCTAGTAATTAATTAAATAAATAGAACCTACCCAGGACTAACATGTCTTGTGATCCTATGGAGGTATTATATTTGCTAATGATTTCGCAATCGTATGTTCCGTTGTCTTCACGTACGATATTGTGAATCATTACAGTACCAAACAGACGTTCTTTATTTGTTATATTCACTTGAATATCTAAACGTCCCTCCTCTGGTTCTAATAATTCTCCATCTTTGTACCAGTTCATAGATGGTTGAGGATAACCGTATCCTTGACATGTTAGGTTCACTTTCTTATTCACTTCTTCAGACGTTTCGTTCTGGCCCACTTCTACCGATGTAGGAACTGAAAATATAACAATTCTATTATTTGTTTCGAATAATTCTATTCCAATTTCTTCTACATTTATTTCATAAATAACCAGAAAATTGAAGGCATCTTTAATTCCAAATGTGTATAAAATCGCATTTATGAATACGGTAGCCCAAAAGACAGTTAACAGGGCTATCCTTGTTTCAAACCTGTTTAAAAAATGCTAAAATATATTTCGGCTAACTGACTTTTGAGCTAACTATTTATCTGTTTACTTATTTTATTTTAATTTATTTTTAAGTCAAAGCATTAAATACTAAACTATATTTGTAAAATATAATTAAATTTTTATAAAACTTTAATTATTATTTAAGTCAGTTAAAAATTTATATGCTTAAACAAACTTCCAGCATACATTTTTAATAAATTTGTAATAAAATATTAACTTTTAATAAATTAAATAAAAGTAATTATGTATTATTTTCATAATAAATTTAAGAAAACGTCTCTAAATATTAAAAATCAATTTAAGAAATTAATTATAAAATTTCTAAAATATAGTTAAATAGAAAAATTAAATAATATTAACAATACGATTAGTAAATCTTAAATAAGTACGAGTATTATTATTAAACTTAGGAAATTGACAAGCAAATTTTCTATTAAAAAGGGAGCTAAAAGGTAACGAAATTTCTCAGAAAAAAGTGTTCCTAAAAGTATACAAAAGTAAAATCTTCATTTTATTGCCAATAGATGTATACATAGACTATCCTCAGGGCCATGCGTTCCCCGTCATTAGCAATGCACGAAGAAAAAATTAAAATCTATAAAAGTAAATTAAAGGATGGTTGTATTAATGCCAATGATGCGGATGGATTGGCTTCTGCATGAAAATTATACATAAAAGAAAAATTAAAATATAGAAATTCTTAGTCCACACCTGCCCTAATACTTGGATGCATTTTTTGTGTATTTTATTTTATATATTTTATTATAATTTATATTGTCATTATTATAGTTTATTTAATACATTTTATTTTATTATTTATTTGTTAATTTATCTAATATTTTCGTTTTTAAATTTAAATGTAAAATGCCCGAACGTTCCGTCGTTAAAATGTTAAATTTTTAAAAATACGTCGAAATTCGAACGTAAAGCCTAATACAATAGGCTTTACGTTCAAATTTCAGTTAACCTGAAATTCGAACGTAAAGCCTATTGTATTAGGTTGAAAACGTTAGTGTTTTGTTTAATAAACATTTCTCAGCAACAGAAGGTGTATTGATAGTTCATTAAGTGTTTAAAAAATTAAGTTTCATATTTGGTTAGTATATATAAAATACGCAAAACTGGGAAAAGTGATACAAAATTCAAATCAGTCATTTTCTAAATATCTTTCCATCAGTTTCACAGTTTACAAACAGAAAAGTATTATACTTGCAAACACGCAGTCCTTCTACATTCTCCATGGTCAGCCGCAGACGATGCGAGGAAAATAAATCTTTGAACTACGAAAACGATCTCTCAACATCAACAGGTATGAGAGGGGCGTATTTAGTTTTCACTAAAGACTCTAAATTTTGTGAGTGAAGAGAGTCACGAATTTTATATTTTGAATATTCACATTTTTTCTGAGTAAATCCATTGAAACTGGTTTTTGGCGTGTTTAGAAATCTCCCATGCATCTTAGCAGATAGAACGTCTCTCTCTAGCCTAAAGATTGAACTGCACAAGAACTTGTGTAAATTTAGTGTAAAGTTCTTTTCGCATGGCTTCTTGTATCACTGCACTCTTGAGTTTCATTGCGGCCACTGAAGACTTTTCGTCCGGTTTATCATTGAAAGCTCCTAGATGATAAATTTTGGGCATAAAAACAAGCCACTCGAATCCACTTGCCCACTAGCTTTTGCAGGGTGTTTTGTGAGTGATCAGTTATCTCTTTTTATAGATATTCGCTAGACATTTAATCAAAATTTCCGAAATGAAATCATTGGCCCAGAAAATGCTGCCCTAATTGATGTTGAAATAATGAAAAATACAAGTGACATATCTCAAGATACATCAACTTTATATTTGTGCAGGCACTTAGCATGTATGATGCCTGGTCTGTTACAAGTAACCAAACGTTTTCATACAGAATGACAGAGTTTTAAAATTAAGCCCATGCATCATTGAAGGCCTGAGTAACAGTTGTGGAATTTGTCTTTTTTAATTCGTAAACTCTTAACAGCATGGTTTGTTCTGTAATCTTTGTTAACGGACTGACGAGAATGTTCAGCACGTAACTTTTTAGCACATCCGTTGTTTCATCCACAATAGAAAAGACTAGGTTGTTTTCTACTATTACCTGCATTTTTTTACTTCATATGCAGGATGCACATAGCTTTTCCTTAACGTCCTTTGATCAGGGATTGAGTGCTTGGTATACTTTTCTAGGAAGTTTTCGAAAGCGGAATAATTAATCTTATTAAGAGCGATCCCCGACTGTATTAAAACTGTAGCCAGTTCACTTAAAAATTCATTCTTCTTGCTTGCATTGTCCAAAACAAAACTCTGCCCGTCATTTCTTTCCTTTTTGGAAATATGTTTTGCATAGTTAATATGTTGCTTAATCCGTGAAGAGAGATGCTTTTCATCCAAATTTATGGTAACATCACACAGTTTACATCTCAAAATTCTCTTGTCGATTGTAATTTTATCGATCTTTAAAACTATTTACTAACACCTTCAGTTTTGATTTTGATATCTTTGACAATTTTTAAACTGATAAGCTTACATGTCACCGCCACATCCTTTTCTCAACATTGTAAACGATGGAATCGTTATAATTTACATCAGAGATAGGTATTTAAATAAATAAATATATATATATAGTTTTAATAATTTGTGTTCATTTCTATTGTTATGGCATCAGGTCGTCACAGTTTGTCATAGCTTGTTTACTGGTTAATTTTGTATGAATATTATGTATTGATTACCAGGTATGGGATTTTGTATTAATGTATTTGTAATTATATTTTTGTATTGGATATTTTATTTATGTATTGAAATTGTACTAATGCATTGGATGTTTCGTATACGTAATGATTATTGAATTTTATGTATTGGATTTTGTATCTACGAATTTGAAGCTGATATACAATTTATTATATTTACTGTATTTGTTTCTGTTTTTGGACATGTTTGTTCGGTATTTTCTTTTTTTTTTCTATGTTTCCCATACAAAGGGTATAAAATAACCTTGTACTAAATAAATAATAATAATATACAGTAAGTACCAATCCTATGATATTTTAAAATAATTCCACGCCGAGTAACTTAAAGAGAGCACCTCAACTTCCCAACTTTAATTTTATTAGTAGTATTTAATTTAAAAAGTAGTCTACTATTATTTAGTATTAAAATACAGTCAAACCTCAGTATAGTGAACTCGTAAATAGCATCCTCATAATGCGCTAATATATAATTGAAAAAAGGATTTTTCCCAAAAGAGAAAGATCCTGTCACAAGTATACACTGGCGCTATATGTGATATTATACAAGTTTATGCGCTTTATGTAATATTAAATAAGAAACTCTTCAGCCTCTGTGAATTACTAAATATTAAAAATGACAAATCGCGTGACTTTCAACGCTCAAATTCAAACCTGACAGACTATTAAGTATAAAAAATTCTTATTGCTTAAAGTGCTTCAACTTAGCGCCACACTCGATTTAGTGCCAGTTTCAGAGGAGAACAAACGGTGTTTCCAAATCGACGTTTGAGTGAAAACTACTTCCAAATACTTCTAATAATATTTTTTTAAATAATAAAATATAGATGCGTAAAGTAACAAATGTATCTACTTATTGATGATGAGAACAAATGTAAGCTTTAGCTAATCTTCAAGACATCAATCTATATAAGATTAAGTATCTTGATCTACAATGAATTCTAATTATAACTCCATAAAGTAAGAAAAATATACTAATCTTAACATTCTTTATCATATTATGAAGATTTATTATAGTTATAAGTAATATTTATGAGGTCTCTATATATAAAAAAATTTACACTTCATATTTTATACAAAATATGCAGAGAGGAAGGACATTTGAATTAAGTTTTCATACATTTAAATGTCTTCTATACATATCAAAATTTAAGGAACTAAATAAAAATTCAATTTAAAAAATTTATTATAAAGTTTTTTTAAATATTTAAACAATTTTTTAATTATTTTTCTTACTTATTTTAATAAATTAATATTAAAGACTTTAGAAGAGATAGAAAAATCAAAGAATCATAATCAATAAAATGTTCCTCCCCTTACAGAAATTAAGTTATAATTTAAATTATAAGTTATAAAACAATAAAAATATTTATTAAAAATGGAATTTTATAAAGTGAATTTAATATATTTTTTAAAAAATTAATTGAACAAGGTATTTTATTTAAAGAAAAATTTCATTGGTGATGTATTTAAACAGTTGAAATTAAAGATTAAACCAATGAAATTATTTATTTTAAAATGAAATTTTATAAAGTGAATTTATTATACTTTTAAAAATAAATTAAATTGTATAGGATGTAATCAAACATAATCAATAATTGAACTAACAGATGTAATTTGTTAATCCCTCTTAAGATAAAATTCTAATTAACAAATTTTAATCGGCTATTTCTGTCTAATTATCACTTGAATTCTAATATACAAGTCTATATTAACTCTCTCTTAGTATGCTGTATCGTTGATTAACCTCTTCATGTCGAATTTATCCCTATGCTATTCAATGGAGTGAGTGTAAAGATGTTTGCAAAACAGATCGATACATAGAAAAATTAACATGCTAATCTCTAGAAAACTGAATTTATGAATTTTAAAATCAATTTCCAAGTAAAGAATTTTGATTGGTGGATTAAAATTTTCTTGAAATTTTTAAACTAGAAAAAAGCTAAAGAAAAATTCTGTTAAACTTCCAAACAAACATTTTTTTTTTCTTGTTTTTTAATCCTTACAAAAGGCAATTTGTAAACTTTGTAGATATTATTAGCGAAAGATCTTTTATATAAACTTAATTTTTTAAAGTAAAATATAGCTTTAAAAAAACGAATTTAAGTTTGAACCGTTTTTATTTAGAATAAGAAAAACCTTAAAGAAGAAGAAGAAATTGAAAAATTTGTAAAAGTTTAGATAAAAATTCTCTTTGAAGATGTTTAAAAGTGACAGTTGACATTTTAAAATCGTAGAAGATCGATGACTACATTCAAAAAATTAAAAATAAAATTAAAAAAAGACCATTAAAAATTACTAGAAATAATTTCATTATTAAACTTCATACTGTTCTTGTAAGTGTCATCATCTTGAAAATGTAGCGAACTAATAAAACATAAAACAATAGCTATAAAATTCTTCACAGCAATTCTCTACGTTATAAAATTTTAATTAGGCAGTCACAAAGGAAAAAAAAAATTGTATATATGTATGTACTGTACACACACACACACACATCCTAAGAATGTTTTCCTTAACTTTAATTAAGCTCAAGACTGCGTAACCCATCAAAATTTCAAATAATAATAGCCTACAAACAATGAATTAATACTGAAAAGTGTAAATGTAAAGAATATGTTTAAATATATATATTAAAAAAATTAATTATTATAAATTTAAATAAATCATTATTTTATATAAATTAAATTTAAATTTTTATTCAGAAAATCAAAAAAATCACTTTTTTAATACAGAGAATGGCTTTAGATTCGTGTTTTCTTACATAAAAATCGTATTTTTTTAAATTTAAATTATTATTTTATGTAATTTAATTGCATTTTTGTTCTATTTTTTTTAAATTTCAAGAATTGTTTAGATTTGGTTCTTGTATAAAAATTTTTATAGTTTTATCATAAAAACTTGCTTTTTATATAAATATTTTGATATTTAAAAAGGTATTCGATGTTTATATTTATAACTTAATAATGCGATTTTAATGAATTTCGGAAGATTTTCTTTAAAAATTACAAATCATTTTAGAATTAAATATGAAGTTTTGATTAAAATATATTTAAAATTTTAAAAACTTTTGATATAAATTTAAATTTTAATATTTATGAAAGTGCTTTTAACAGTAAAAAATTGATTTTATTTGCATTCTTATATTTATGTTTTGAAAACTGTATTGAAGTTTGTATTAAATGTTTATATAGTTTTGTTTTTACTTTTTATTTTTTATATATAAAGACTTCATACTTACAATAAAAATTCTTTTTTATTGTAAAATATTTTCAATTGAAAATACTGTATTTAAAAATTCATTAAAAAAAGTATATATTTTGGCAAAAATTCAAAAATTGCAATGAGGAAACAATTTGAATATCTCACTCATTCTTTGAAAATATCATATTTGATATGAAAAATTATAAATTGTTTTGTAATTTTTAATATTTTAAGCATAAAAATATAATTGAAAGTTTATTCCTACACTGCCAAACTCAATATATGTTAATATACGTTGAATCTATTAAATAAATTTTGTTGGAATGTAATCATGAAAAAGTTCTTTTATAGATATTAAGGTTATAAGGAATATAAATGTAATTATACAGAGGCAACTACCATATAAACAGGTTACCTAAATGTTATAAATGCATAAATGTATAAAAAATAAGAAAAATTTACATAGAAAATAAATAAAAAAATAATAAAAATTAATGATGCGAAATATCTAAAGAAAGTAATAATATAAATAAAAATTTTTAAATATTTAAAATTATAATCATGATTATTAATAAAATGAGCTTCAAATTTTTTAATTTTTAATGTTAAATATTGAAAATTTAAACTATGTAACTAAAAATTTACTTATTTAATAAACTTTTAACTTTGTTATACACTGAATGTAATATTTAAAGAGTTTTCTCTTATAAAAATGTTGAAGAGAGGAAGGAGCTGTCTATACGCTGCAGAGAGTAAATTAAAACGTTATGAACCGAGGCTAGAAGCGTATTTAAATATCTTAACAATTTAATTACATAGTTAAACAGCTATAAGCATATTGTTTGCTTGCTTAAGAGGATCAAGCAATGTTGAAAGAGCCGAGTATGATTTAAAGGCCCTGGAGACGCGAAGTCTTTAAGCATACAATCACCTATCAGTAATTATAGGAGCTAAAATTGTATAATTTAAATAATTACACATCGATTCTATCAAACAAGAATCTTTAATGTTAAGCTTAGTAAAGTTTTAAAAATGCCATTAAATGAAGCGTTAAATGGAGATGGAAGGAAGTTTCAATTTTATGTTTAAAATTTTCTTTTCTTCAGTTAGAATATCGCAATTTTATAAAAATCTACAGAGGAAAAAAAAAGCTGATATTTTCTTACCCAAAATTCATCTGGGATAGTTAAAGAAGAAATTAATGAAAAAATAATATATTATTTGCTTTAGGAATGATTAAATTATGACATCCTTACGCTTAACGAACTCGCAATATAAAAAATAACGATAATTAAAATATATTTTTTTAATGATTTCCTATTAAATTCTTCATCATGAGCTGCTTAATAGAGAATACAATAAGTAAAAAATGATGCTATAATTAAACAATGATCAGCGTTTTAAAATTCTCGCTAAAAATAATTTTTTTTTTAATTTTAAAATAATTATTACAGTCAAAACTTCGATATAACGCTCGCTTTAACAGCGTCAATCGTGAACAGACCGCCCCACAAAATATTAAATACATAATAGCCATGGATTACTAAATTCACGATTTTTAATTTGCAAATGATGTTATCACCAAATCTTGTGATTTTCATATTCAAAGTTGTCTTTAGATCTCATTACTATACACAATTCTCATCGAGATACTTCAGTTTAGCCCCACACTCGATTTAATACCAGTTTAACAGGTAAAAAATAATGGTGTTAAATTGAGGTTTGCATTTGATAGACTTGAGAGACTCTTACACGTCATCGAAAAAGATTATCAATAATCGTATATTTACGTATGTCTAAGGCCTTAATCAAAAACCTCTCTTACCTATGCCTAAAACCATCGCTGGATACAACTATATCTTGAAAAAATATCAACAAGGATACATCTGAACGTGACCAGGATCCTAAAATTATGAGGTTCCAAACAAAATTGCAACTTGATACAACTTACGTAAAATTGTATGCATCGATAAAGATATATTTGTACGTTTAGAAGCCTCTAAAAGTGCCAGGCTCTAAGCAAAAGCCAGGCAAGCTTATGCATGAAACTACCATTTAACTAATCTTAAAACAGGATAAAAATCAGGTGAAACTTTTAAAAAATTTCCTTCATTTTTCCCACATACCGACCGACAAGATACTGATGTTCATTCCTAAACTTAAGCAAGTATCCAGAAAGTTAAATTAGTAAAGCATTTAGATTAACTTTATTATTCGTTATACAAGCGTAGAACATTTTATACTGAAGAAATATACGTAATATAAATGGATTTTATAAAGTAAACATTATATATGTAAACATGATGATGAATTCAATTTGCTATATAAAATTGATATTGATGAGCTATCAATGTATCAATTTTAAAATATGATCTGTCTGTTTGTAATGTTTACAATAATAAATCAAAATGATGATAAGATTTCACTTACATAAAAAGGATGAAAATCCTTTAAAAAAAGAAAATTTCAATCAAAATTTATTNTTAACTTTGTTATACACTGAATGTAATATTTAAAGAGTTTTCTCTTATAAAAATGTTGAAGAGAGGAAGGAGCTGTCTATACGCTGCAGAGAGTAAATTAAAACGTTATGAACCGAGGCTAGAAGCGTATTTAAATATCTTAACAATTTAATTACATAGTTAAACAGCTATAAGCATATTGTTTGCTTGCTTAAGAGGATCAAGCAATGTTGAAAGAGCCGAGTATGATTTAAAGGCCCTGGAGACGCGAAGTCTTTAAGCATACAATCACCTATCAGTAATTATAGGAGCTAAAATTGTATAATTTAAATAATTACACATCGATTCTATCAAACAAGAATCTTTAATGTTAAGCTTAGTAAAGTTTTAAAAATGCCATTAAATGAAGCGTTAAATGGAGATGGAAGGAAGTTTCAATTTTATGTTTAAAATTTTCTTTTCTTCAGTTAGAATATCGCAATTTTATAAAAATCTACAGAGGAAAAAAAAAGCTGATATTTTCTTACCCAAAATTCATCTGGGATAGTTAAAGAAGAAATTAATGAAAAAATAATATATTATTTGCTTTAGGAATGATTAAATTATGACATCCTTACGCTTAACGAACTCGCAATATAAAAAATAACGATAATTAAAATATATTTTTTTAATGATTTCCTATTAAATTCTTCATCATGAGCTGCTTAATAGAGAATACAATAAGTAAAAAATGATGCTATAATTAAACAATGATCAGCGTTTTAAAATTCTCGCTAAAAATAATTTTTTTTTTAATTTTAAAATAATTATTACAGTCAAAACTTCGATATAACGCTCGCTTTAACAGCGTCAATCATGCATACTGTTCTTGTAAGTGTCATCATCTTGAAAATGTAGCGAACTAATAAAACATAAAACAATAGCTATAAAATTCTTCACAGCAATTCTCTACGTTATAAAATTTTAATTAGGCAGTCACAAAGGAAAAAAAAAATTGTATATATGTATGTACTGTACACACACACACACACATCCTAAGAATGTTTTCCTTAACTTTAATTAAGCTCAAGACTGCGTAACCCATCAAAATTTCAAATAATAATAGCCTACAAACAATGAATTAATACTGAAAAGTGTAAATGTAAAGAATATGTTTAAATATATATATTAAAAAAAATTAATTATTATAAATTTAAATNTGAAGTATAGGTATAAATAATTAGACTATATGATTTAAGAAATAATACTTTCAGCATCCTCTCTGTAGTAGCAACCTAATTTAGAAGTATTATTTTAGCAATTCCATTTTATGTAAAAGCATTATTAAAATTTATTACAAAATTGTGCAAATAAAGAATTTAATATTAAAATTTACAAAGATTTTAATTAAAATCTATAAATAAATTGAATTAAATGAAACAAATAATTAATGGATGTGATTTTAAAAGATATCATTTTGCATCATCTCTAAACAAGAAACATTACTTTAATCAAATTTCAAACAAATTAACTTATTAAATTATTCCTTGTGTATGCTTTTATATTAATACTTACATATTTCACTTAGAATCTATAGATAAATTGGAGTAATAAGGATAAAATAATTAAAACATATGATTTAAAAGGTAGCAGTTAGTAGGTTACTTCTCAATAGATGAGCATTACCTTTATGCACAATTCTATAAATTAATTAATTTCAAATTTCATTAAGAATAATTTGATATTAAAATGTACAAAGATTTTAATCAGAATTTATAAATAAATTGGAGTAATAAGTAAAAACTAATTCAAATATATAATTTTAAGATAACATTCTCTAGGCTACATATGAGAAATATTACCTTAAACTGTACAATTTATAGATTTGTATAGTATATAAAGAATAATTTAGTATTAAAATGTACAAAGATTTCAATCGAAATATGTAGATAAATTGGTGGAAAAGATTAAAACTAAATATTTTAATTACTTACAAGATAACACATTTTGTATCATTACTGTAGCAACGAGCATTATTTTAGTAAAATTGGAAGAAAATTGAAATCTGTTTTTTTAAAAGCAGAAAAATGAAGACAAAACGGATGTTTTGACATTGCTTAAGACGATATTTAAAGTGATTCATTATTAAAACAGAACGAAAAAAAGGGACAAAGCAGTTTGACAGGACAGTTCATCAGATTCATTGATTAACTAGATCGAAACCATTTCAACCAAATTTACTTAAGTCGAGTGGTTTTAACTTTATACGAAGAAAATTGAAAATTCAATATAATCAAATTGTTCTGCTAAAAATATATTCATACGTATTTTAAATATTTAAACATAAGATGAATNCATATCTGGTTAGACGCCAGCCAATTTTTATGGCCATTTTCTCCAAAGATATTCGTAATATTTTTCCAAGCTTGAATTTTTAATAGATAAATAATTTTTAAAAGAAGATAAATAGGGGGGAAAAAGTAAGGTTTAAGATTTATTTATAAAAAATATGGATTTTATCGAGGATAAAATTATCTTAGAAACTTATGAAATGCATTCTTTAAGGTTATGATAACTAAAAAATACTTATTTTGAAGATTTATGAAGATGATTTTCTAGATACAGATAAAGAAAAATTCCACATAAAAGTGGTAAAAATATGGAAAAACTCTTTTCATAAATCATTTAATTCTTCTTTTTTAAAGTAAAAGTATCACAAATAACATACACAAAAGAATTCTTTTCTAAGAAACAATGAAGAGTACGTGAATACTTCCACATGACACACTTCCGTGACGTCATGCAATCAAACCCCAACATCTCCATCAATAATTCCATTTCTTATCCGGCCGGTTGACAGATAACTGTTATTGGATGTTGCAGCCAAGTTAAATGTAAGAAGAATTTTATAAATTTTTTAACTAAATAACAAATATTAATATCATTTTAAGTTAATTTTTTAAAATTAGATGTGAACATAATGGAAACTTTACAGCAATTTCGCTTATTTTCTTACTTCTAATCGAGTTAGATAGGCTTTAAACATTTTATTTCCATCTATAAATTCTCGTTTGACGTTTGAACCTTATAATCTTTACATTAAAAATGATTAAAGGTAGAATAATATCGTTTAATATTTAACTAAAACCAAAATAAAATATTGTTTCATTCGACTTTCATAACAGAATAATGACATTAATGACATCCTAATAAGAACCTTAAGTAGTAAAAGCGTTGTCCTTAATGATAAAGACATCAATAGGGTTCAATTTAGAAGAATTTTCACTTAAAGTTTACCCTTGTCATTAAGCTCAGCTATTTTTATCTCTGTGAACAAACAACATTAAAAAAGCATTCTCCTCCAACTTAATGACAAAAATAAAACAACCGGTCTTAAATAAGGATCAATTACTCTTAAAATTTGATATTAATGTAAATTTTAAAATGTTCTTTCATAATTTAAAAGTGGAATTAAAAAATTTTTAAGTAAACAATACGATATTTTTCATCGTGAACGTATAAATATAGAATTCACCTTTATTATTCCATTGTCCTAATACAAACATACTTAAATTATTATAGAATTTGATAACATGTAGGAGTAAACAGATTCAAATTTCATATATAATTAAAATTAGGTAATATAATAATTTAAAGTTGTAACACGGATTATAGGAAGAGAGTCGTGAGAATGAAGAATTGAGGAAAGCAAGAAGAGAGAGAACAAGAAGAACATGGAGGGAGATGGAGGAAGATATTGGAGACAGGAGGTTGAGAGAGGCGTGGAGACTGGAAGAACTTTATTAAAAACAACGAGATATATAAAATGGTTAGGCTGGTAGAGAAAAGTTAAAGTTGTAAATAAAAATAATTGAAGTGTATATAAATAAATTTATAAATTATAATTTTAAATTCATTTTTATATATTCAAGTCTCATTTTTACTGACAATCATTTTTTAATGTTCCAAAATATTGTCATATTAATCTGATGTAGAATCAATTCAAAGGATTCACAATCTACCGATTAAAAAGCTGTATTTATAAGATTTGTTAAAATATTTTTTTATTATATAATACGGAGTAGAATATCATATTTGTAATAGCAATCTAGTAAACAACACTATTTAGTAGAAAAAAAGGTTATTATAAATTATAAACAATTTAAATAAACAAATAATTTTAGAAATTTAATTATGCTAATCGAATAGAAAGCTACCCAAACAAAAACACCAGCTCTTCAATTTCTTAAAAATGTTTTCGATTGCCTCCTTTTAAATCATTACAAATATTTCTATTTGATAAACTCGACTTAACAAATAAAGACGCTTATCAAAAATTGCTTAATGTTATTTCCTATCTTTCTACATAACCCATCATTTTTAGTGTCAAAACCATGTTAACATTAATCGCATTAAATGCAACTCAGCCATTGAACTATCATTCTTATTTACAGCCCATTAGACTATACTTTCTCCTTATTTTCTTTTGTATTGGCCTCATACCGTGTGGCCATTCATCATCTGATCATATCCATGTCATCCATAAAGGACAAGAGGACTTCCTTACGAAATGAAATCAAGAATAATTATATTATTAACATTTAGAATACATTTAATTAAAGGAAAAGTTATTATTTTTCTTTTGTTACTGCTTTATATTATTGTCGCCTTCAAAAATACAAAGTATAAAAATTCAAAAACTTAATCTTGATTGTAATATTTTTAAAAAATGTATAAAATAAGGACGAAATTATTAAGCTAAACAAGGAGATTATAACTTTAAAATTAGGAAATAATATTCATTTAATTTTAAAGTAATTACAATAATGGTATTCACAATTTTCGCTAATTTTTAAGTTATAATTTCTATAAAATTCCAATTTTCACATTATTATTTTAAAACACAATAAACACAAAGGAGAATTACAAAAAGAAGAGAGAGTCGGACTAGAAGAAGAAGAAAGAGGAGATGATGATGAGGAGATAGAAAATATTCTATTTTCTTAATATCTTTATATTAAATTATCTTTATCTCGAGAGTGTGACGAAATTTCCATCTTCATCTTCCTCCTCCTGGTATTACATTATGAATTAACTTTTAAAATATTTGAATATTGATATATAACTTTAGTTTAAGAAGTCTTATATAGTCAATAAATTGTCAATCTTTAAACTTATTAAATATGATTAATAACTTTCAGTTGAAAATTATTTCACGAAGTTATAATCATTAAAACTGATTTCTGAATTTTCAATATCGTCTGACTGTGACTAATGAACTTAATTATTTTTTACAGAAAATTAAAAAAAATTAATATCTATAGCATCCATTTTGTTAGCACGTGTTAAAGAATAATTAAGTTAACATCATTAAATTGTATGTCATCTATCGTTATAATCATGATTTTTCAAAGTAACGTAAGTTCTTAAATTTATTAATAAATTTCTTAACGCATAAAAAAATATTACTGAAATCTTTATATTAAAAAATATTAAAATATTTTCATTTATAGTGGCATAAAGGTATTAAATTTTCTAAANAACCTCGTTATTATTTACTAGACTTTTTTAGTATTTATTTATAATTTTTTTAAGTTATTAGGATTTTAAATGAAGCTTCCATAATGTTACTAGACACAAAACAGAAGCTCTCCTGCAGTATTGATTAAGAGTTAACAAATTAATATTAAATTTCTGAAGCTTCTAATCACAATTTAAAGTTGAAAGATTTTCGAAAATAAATGTATAAATCCTCCCTTTTTCATAAATGACTAATATCTCTATTTTAATGTTAAGAAAGACATTCGATCTCTGTATGAGTTAGAATTCCATCGAGTAGAGGCAAGCTATCATTGAGAAATAATGTTCTCCTAAACCATTTGATCATGCAGACGAATGGTTATGCAGAGAAATCCATCTGCACCCTCTCAGAAGCATTCAAAGAGCCATTATAGAAGTTAATCCTAGTCTGCTTCAATGACTTAAGAACACTTTCAAAATATATTTGACACGATGAATGGTGAGAGGATTTGTTGTTTCTAGTACAATTCTGTGACAGTTTAAGAGCAATTTCTGTTAATAGATTAGCTCACATCCTCAATTTTGCTATTGTCTTCTCAAATATTACGCTCGATTTCAATCAAGGAATCGTTTTATACGAGTGTTTCATTTGAATTAACCATTTTATCTCCTTCATCTACTTATTTACGCAGCAAGCTAAATTGTAACGTTTTGATAAATAATTAACAGGAAAAGTCGATAATATGATTGGTGACGTTAAAGAGAAAAGTCAATATAACATGAATATTATATGATGATAAAGAGGTATTGTTTCATTACGGTAAAATGTATTACTTAGTTTAATGTTAGCACAACAGGAACATGGTCAATATTGGCAAAATGGGGCGTGATCAATGTTCTGGCACAACTTCTCAATGAACACTGACCTAATGAATATGTCAACAATGTTCTGACAAAATAGGCATAAATTATGTTATACGGCAGACTAGCGTAATACATATAACAAATTATCGAATGTTCATCCACATCACATCGTTCCACTGCACCCAGAAGGCATCTAGAATTCGTAATGCAGAAACAATGCAGCAGAACAACGCAATCCTTAAAATTCGTAAATTTTCTTTATTTCTAGAATAAGTTAATAGTATTTTTATATAAAATAATCTAACACGTTTTATCTGTTTCGTATTACTAAAAACCAGAAATTTTTCTATGTGGTAATAAATGCTGCTGATGATGATGATGTGGATACATCGCATCATTACATTAACTCGAATCATAAAGGTAAACAATATTATTATATTTGCAAAATTTAGTTTTAAAACTGCACTAAAAGAGAAGAAAAAACTATAAAAATATAAAATATTCAAGATAAAAAATACTTTAAAAAATAACTAAAAGAGGACTTAATGGCTTTCAGATATTTTGAGATTCACTTGGTAAAAAATAATAATCCGGAACTGAGCACGATAAGGTTTAAAAAATTATCATATTTCACGGCCATTTTCCACCATTTTATGATATATGTATATATAAATATCACATACCCTTTTTCTTTTTTACTCTGGATAAAGTTCTGAAACATTCATTTTGCTAGCAATATATAATAGCCTTTAACAGAAAATCAAGAGATGTTATACAGTATCCCTGTAGTTGGCAGCAGCTGTCAGCAGCAGCCACTAGAAAGAATAAAATCCAATCTACTAAAGGACATTCATGTAAAATATATTGATTGGATGCATAATCATTCGGTAGAAAGCGGTCCATTTCTGCATGCAATACTCAAATATTCAAAGAAAGACGGAAATATCAAGCTGTAATGTTGTATTCAAGAGGAAGAAATGCAGTCAATCTGATAGAGGAAAGGATTAACTGTTATACGATTCCCACTATCTATTTATATTTTGATTGGTTTATGTATTTTTTTTCTCTGTTCTGGAACCGAATTTCAAACTCCATTTAAACAAATGCACAGAGAACATATTTAAAATGAATGTTTATTTATTTATTTTGTAATATTTTAATGAAACTTATGAGCAAAGTTTATCTAAAAATCGTTTAGTTATTTTATAATTAAACGAGATCTATATATAAAAAAATTGCTTATAAAAGCGATGGATCGAAAAGTTCAGTTGGGAAGTTGGATTGAAATAATGCTTAACGTAAAAGTACTTTTAAGAATAAAATATAATTTTTTAAAAATGTGTAAAGGTTCTAAAACTTAAAAGAATGAGATCACTTTCTAATATTAATGCTGTAAAGATTTTAGAAAGAAATACTTCAAGAATGTCATATTTAAATGTCTTACAACTGGTAGATCTCGACCTACTAGTTGAAAAAATTCTTTATATCTTTCCTAATATTTTAATATATTCGTCGATTTAAATGAAATAATCTAGCTACATTCGTTTGAAATTATATCAATAACTTTTATTCTTATCATTCCAATACAGTAGAAAGCATCCAAAAAATTTACATAAGTTTGGAATAACAGAAATCAGCATGTATATAAATTTATACTGTATTAATTATAATACAAAAAGTGAGAAGACTTGTGCATTGAGTGAAACATTCAATGCATAAGAATGTTTCCCAATCTGGAGGTCACGAGGTACCAGCTTGATAATATCACTGGAAAATCAATGATATTGAATATATTAAGGATACCAAACTATGTGCTTTATGGAATTTTTGCAAGTGCATGTTATATGAGTGAACCTTTTGGAACATTGATATTCTTTCCCTTATCCATTCTGAACATAGCTTTTTCTTTATTGTTTTTTTTTATTTTTTTAAGTCGAAACAGGATTTGTATTACACGCTTGAACGAAAACATCCCAGGGGTGAGTGCGTGAGATGACTTCTATTTGCATGTGTCCACTCTTGGGAGTGTCGCTCGTTAACTTCGCAGTGATTTCATTTGGTGTTAGTACTATACCCAACTAATCAGATTAGCCAGGCTGTGAACATTGACTAATTAGCGGCAGGTCTATACACGGTAAAGATCCATCTTCACGAGTAAAGAGAATTTTGCAACTTCCAATTCCTTAAGAAACAAATAACCACACTTCTACTTTTAATTATCGTTACTCTTGGATCGTTAGCTTGTTGTTCTATATTAGTTAATAGTATAATACTTTACACCTATATATATATAGCCTATATAAAAGAAAGAGGGAAAGAACCTCACCAATTTCCTGAAGAGCGTTGTAGTTGGTTGGTATCAGGAAATTAAAGAAAGTGCAAAAAGTTAGTTCTTTAATTTTCTGAAAGACAACACCGCTTGTTGAAAGAGAAAGAAAAGGGAATAAGTACTAAATCCTTAAACTTTGTGGTTAATGGCGGTATTTCTATTTGATAAAAAAGCAAAAAGCCTAACGACTGGAAAGATTTCTGGGGTTTTCGATTCCTTTCTCTCACTTCTTCTCACATGCTTACACGAGCTATTTAACAGCTTGCTGACCTTAAGATGCATTACACTTTTCTAAAAAGTGGTTTAGAAATAATGTTTAAATTGTAAAATGATTGAAATTCAATTCAAAAAACACATTTATAAATTTTGAATTTAAAAAAAGTGTAAAGTGACGTTATTTTCTGGAAAAAGATTGAAAAAAAAAATTATTTTTATATTTTTAAAATGTGCATTTTACTCGATATAAATAATTAATATAAAAATTAAAAAATGTAGTATTCTGCAACCATTTTAAATTAAAAATTTTCCATACTAGGGGAAAATTGTATGAAGGAGATCGCGATCTATCTGTTGAAAAAATTACAATAGATCTCAGCAAATAAGACTAAAACAAAGTTAATAATAATAATAACAATAATAAAAAGAATTAAGCACATTTTTATTGTATAATTTTTATTTAAGAAATGATTAATGAAGACTACAAACAAGAAAATTTAAACGAATGGAAAATGTTTATACCATAAATCTTAATTTTGTTTTCCTAAAAATATATACATTCTATTTAAAGAATTTTATTATTTAATAATTTAGAAGACTTTTTTAAAAAATAATCATTAATATTTTAAGAATTAAATGTGTACCGCGTTTAATAATATTCTTTAAGGTTAATTTGTTAACCAACAAAATACAGTTCATTAGCTAATACATATTTTGAATGCTTTAACAATATTATTCTACTGTTAACATTCTGTTGCTCTATTGTTAGTATTATTACAATTTAAATTTTAACAATGCAGCAACACTAACAATAGTAACAATAGCAATAATAATGCTAACAATAGGAAGAAGCAATAGAGCAATCGTCCTGTTTGTTCGCCCAGAAAGCACTTTAATGTCAATTTGACGTCATCTCTTCAATTTTACAACAAACAAGTTTAAAAAATGACGTCAAATTGACGTACAAACTTGGCGGACGAAACAAACAATATAATAAGAACAACAGAAAATAGAATTTTATTAATATCTTAATGACAATTTATACAACGTTTAATAACATTTTTTAAAAATTAATTTCATAATCAAAACATTTGAGTTTATTGGAAGAAAATATCATTTTTTTAATGGAATAAACGTAATAAAGAGAAGAAAATTAATATTTCTCTCCTTTATTTCACATTGATGAACTATTTTTATCGTTTTAACTTCACTCGATATTAAAAATCTCTCATTCAGAAGCAGCGTGACACGTTTAAGATTTTATATATTATTATACTTTATAGCGATAAATTATTTGAGAGACATTACACGTAAATCTTGATTAAATTCTCGATGTTACGCTTTTATTAATGATAGTTTTCTAACTTTCTGTTATACATTTCACATCTGAGATTTACATCTAATCTATCTCGGGTCTTAGATTTTGATATTTATTTGAAGATGATGTATTAATATGGAAAATATGTTATTATAAAATCGTACGTACATTTTTTCGTAAAAAAATGTATGTAAATTCGAGAAAAACAGTTTTTTAACTAATAAAACGTATGGCTTTTAATTCATATGTATATGTATATATTTACAATGAATTTTCTTCAACAGGTAAAAATAGTAACAACAACAACATACTAATAGTAATACTAAAACAACAAGAAGCACAGATAGTAAAGCAATACTATTGATAACAACACAATAATAATAATAATAATATAGGAAAACAAGCAACAGCAGTATTAATACTGTAATATATTAACTACATTAATACTACCGTGCAGCATATAACAGTACTAATAATAGCAGCATACTAACAGCAACGCTATACTATCGTTGCAGTAGATTAGCAACGGTTAATATTAATATTGAACAATATTAACAATAATTACGCTAACAGTACATCAATAATAATAACAAAAAACATTAATAATGCAATAATAAACAATAACAAATTCATTTTAAAAAACAATAAATGAATTTTCCTGAAGTTTTACATCATCAAAACTTCTTCCTTTATTAAAGAAGATTGTTTTTGGCTCCTTGCGGAAATTTCTTCGCTACTTTTAACATAAAAAATAAAAATTTTTTTCAGGAAAATGGCGAGGATATACATCTCTCCATAACTAGTCTTAAGATTTATTTACAACAAAGAAGAACGACTTAAAATTTACTTAAAAATTCTTTTAAAGTATTAAATTAAAAAAAATAACAACAAAGTTATAGATTTGAACGTCTTTTGTTATATATATTTTAAAAAAATAATTTATTATTATTTTTTTTAATATAAGATTTTCTTGTTTCTTAAAGCGTTGGCATATAAAAATATTGTTTTACAATTTTTTAAACTAAGATTTAGATCAAAGATTAAACAACGTCCTTTTAAAAAACAACAGAAGATTTTCAAAGCTATCTTTGTTCTCTCTCTCTCCCTTTTTTCTGTTTCTAACTTTTTTTGCTTCCTTATTTTGTCTTTTGGTAAAGAAGAAAGTGGCGAAGTTATGGCTCGGAATAATTTTAAAATAGTTGGATCAAGCGAAGAGAAAAATTGATTTGTAGAAAGAAGAGGAAAGGAAGTTAAAAATACTATTTGAGTATTTGCTTAATGAGTCGGTAAAATTCCAAAGAAATATAAAAGATGTAAAAATATCATTCAAATGATTTTTACTCCACACAAACAAAAATCATTTTATGTTTTGTATTGCTGTTTCTTTTTTTCTTCTAGATGTTATTATTATTTTTTTAATATAAATTATAAATTGTTTACTAAAAATACATTCAAATTCTTTATAAATTATTCAAATTATGCATAATAATCATTATCTATTTATGATTATTAATTCGAACAGTGTCTCTCAACGTCCCTTGTAGCACTATAATATATTATTATTATACAAGAATACAAAAATAACTCATGATCTACCGGTTGAGAAATATGAATATAAACTTTAAAACTATTTCCAAAATCATATGTAAAATATTTTAATTATATCTTAGTTAAATTATTAAAATTAAACGTAATATTTATTTATTAATTAATGCATTATGTCCCAACCTTTTTTTGGCGTATCAGAATATATTATTTAAGAGTATAAAAAGGGTTCGCGTACTACCGGTTGATACATATAAATTTTCAAAAGTACAATATATCGATAAATCATATTATTTAAAATTTATATATATTTATATAAAGAAATTATTATTTATTTCTCTTTATTATATCAATAAACATGATTAAAACCATCCTTGGTTTGATTACTTGTTGATAAATTGCATCGATTTAATGTTTGAAAAATTAAAAACAGAAATAAAATATATTCAAATATTAATTTTACTTTATATTAAAACAGAATTTTGATCTTTCTTTACTTTTTAAAATATATATTGCATTAATTTCTATTTTTTCTTATAAGAAAAAAGCAAAATTCACTTAATAAGCAGGCAAAAATTATATATATTTATCAATTTGCTTTTTATTAAATAAATTATTATATTAAATATTAATTTTAAAAAATTCGTTTTTAAATAATAAATTTTTCTATATTCTTGACCGTAAAAATCCTATATTTTATTTTATTTAGATTTAAAATGTAGTAGTAGTTTGTATCTAAGGATTATCTATGCATGGCAGGAAAGGAGTTATAGGAAAGACGTTAGTTTAAGATTACAGTGGTCAGAAGTAAAGATATCGAAAAATATTTGAAATCATATCTGGTTAGACGCCAGCCAATTTTTATGGCCATTTTCTCCAAAGATATTCGTAATATTTTTCCAAGCTTGAATTTTTAATAGATAAATAATTTTTAAAAGAAGATAAATAGGGGGGAAAAAGTAAGGTTTAAGATTTATTTATAAAAAATATGGATTTTATCGAGGATAAAATTATCTTAGAAACTTATGAAATGCATTCTTTAAGGTTATGATAACTAAAAAATACTTATTTTGAAGATTTATGAAGATGATTTTCTAGATACAGATAAAGAAAAATTCCACATAAAAGTGGTAAAAATATGGAAAAACTCTTTTCATAAATCATTTAATTCTTCTTTTTTAAAGTAAAAGTATCACAAATAACATACACAAAAGAATTCTTTTCTAAGAAACAATGAAGAGTACGTGAATACTTCCACATGACACACTTCCGTGACGTCATGCAATCAAACCCCAACATCTCCATCAATAATTCCATTTCTTATCCGGCCGGTTGACAGATAACTGTTATTGGATGTTGCAGCCAAGTTAAATGTAAGAAGAATTTTATAAATTTTTTAACTAAATAACAAATATTAATATCATTTTAAGTTAATTTTTTAAAATTAGATGTGAACATAATGGAAACTTTACAGCAATTTCGCTTATTTTCTTACTTCTAATCGAGTTAGATAGGCTTTAAACATTTTATTTCCATCTATAAATTCTCGTTTGACGTTTGAACCTTATAATCTTTACATTAAAAATGATTAAAGGTAGAATAATATCGTTTAATATTTAACTAAAACCAAAATAAAATATTGTTTCATTCGACTTTCATAACAGAATAATGACATTAATGACATCCTAATAAGAACCTTAAGTAGTAAAAGCGTTGTCCTTAATGATAAAGACATCAATAGGGTTCAATTTAGAAGAATTTTCACTTAAAGTTTACCCTTGTCATTAAGCTCAGCTATTTTTATCTCTGTGAACAAACAACATTAAAAAAGCATTCTCCTCCAACTTAATGACAAAAATAAAACAACCGGTCTTAAATAAGGATCAATTACTCTTAAAATTTGATATTAATGTAAATTTTAAAATGTTCTTTCATAATTTAAAAGTGGAATTAAAAAATTTTTAAGTAAACAATACGATATTTTTCATCGTGAACGTATAAATATAGAATTCACCTTTATTATTCCATTGTCCTAATACAAACATACTTAAATTATTATAGAATTTGATAACATGTAGGAGTAAACAGATTCAAATTTCATATATAATTAAAATTAGGTAATATAATAATTTAAAGTTGTAACACGGATTATAGGAAGAGAGTCGTGAGAATGAAGAATTGAGGAAAGCAAGAAGAGAGAGAACAAGAAGAACATGGAGGAAGATGGAGGAAGATATTGGAGACAGGAGGTTGAGAGAGGCGTGGAGACTGGAAGAACTTTATTAAAAACAACGAGATATATAAAATGGTTAGGCTGGTAGAGAAAAGTTAAAGTTGTAAATAAAAATAATTGAAGTGTATATAAATAAATTTATAAATTATAATTTTAAATTCATTTTTATATATTCAAGTCTCATTTTTACTGACAATCATTTTTTAATGTTCCAAAATATTGTCATATTAATCTGATGTAGAATCAATTCAAAGGATTCACAATCTACCGATTAAAAAGCTGTATTTATAAGATTTGTTAAAATATTTTTTTATTATATAATACGGAGTAGAATATCATATTTGTAATAGCAATCTAGTAAACAACACTATTTAGTAGAAAAAAAGGTTATTATAAATTATAAACAATTTAAATAAACAAATAATTTTAGAAATTTAATTATGCTAATCGAATAGAAAGCTACCCAAACAAAAACACCAGCTCTTCAATTTCTTAAAAATGTTTTCGATTGCCTCCTTTTAAATCATTACAAATATTTCTATTTGATAAACTCGACTTAACAAATAAAGACGCTTATCAAAAATTGCTTAATGTTATTTCCTATCTTTCTACATAACCCATCATTTTTAGTGTCAAAACCATGTTAACATTAATCGCATTAAATGCAACTCAGCCATTGAACTATCATTCTTATTTACAGCCCATTAGACTATACTTTCTCCTTATTTTCTTTTGTATTGGCCTCATACCGTGTGGCCATTCATCATCTGATCATATCCATGTCATCCATAAAGGACAAGAGGACTTCCTTACGAAATGAAATCAAGAATAATTATATTATTAACATTTAGAATACATTTAATTAAAGGAAAAGTTATTATTTTTCTTTTGTTACTGCTTTATATTATTGTCGCCTTCAAAAATACAAAGTATAAAAATTCAAAAACTTAATCTTGATTGTAATATTTTTAAAAAATGTATAAAATAAGGACGAAATTATTAAGCTAAACAAGGAGATTATAACTTTAAAATTAGGAAATAATATTCATTTAATTTTAAAGTAATTACAATAATGGTATTCACAATTTTCGCTAATTTTTAAGTTATAATTTCTATAAAATTCCAATTTTCACATTATTATTTTAAAACACAATAAACACAAAGGAGAATTACAAAAAGAAGAGAGAGTCGGACTAGAAGAAGAAGAAAGAGGAGATGATGATGAGGAGATAGAAAATATTCTATTTTCTTAATATCTTTATATTAAATTATCTTTATCTCGAGAGTGTGACGAAATTTCCATCTTCATCTTCCTCCTCCTGGTATTACATTATGAATTAACTTTTAAAATATTTGAATATTGATATATAACTTTAGTTTACGAAGTCTTATATAGTCAATAAATTGTCAATCTTTAAACTTATTAAATATGATTAATAACTTTCAGTTGAAAATTATTTCACGAAGTTATAATCATTAAAACTGATTTCTGAATTTTCAATATCGTCTGACTGTGACTAATGAACTTAATTATTTTTTACAGAAAATTAAAAAAAATTAATATCTATAGCATCCATTTTGTTAGCACGTGTTAAAGAATAATTAAGTTAACATCATTAAATTGTATGTCATCTATCGTTATAATCATGATTTTTCAAAGTAACGTAAGTTCTTAAATTTATTAATAAATTTCTTAACGCATAAAAAAATATTACTGAAATCTTTATATTAAAAAATATTAAAATATTTTCATTTATAGTGGCATAAAGGTATTAAATTTTCTAAAAATTAGTTTAAAAATGTCATATATTATAAGCAAGATCCTTCAATGCATTAATATGTTTAAAATAAGATCGGTCATTTGGAAATAAAATGACACATCTTATTAAATTAAACAAAATTGGAGAAAGCTGCAATTAAACTAATTTTTATAAAAAGAAAATAATCATTTAATAACACATTTATAACTAATCTTACATATTATTAAAGTCGTCATTTTCATAAGCACAAGAGAGAACAGAGAGCTTCTAATGGAATTAACGAAATAATAATCGATTGTGGGTACTACAATGTATAGTATATCATGCCAGAAGCAGCTGTGTTATCAGAAATCTAACTAAACTAGGAGAATTACTCTACTGTTCCCAGAATAGCTGCGGGTTAGATTACTTTACACTTTAAACATTACTCTCCGGTGCGAAAAACAGTAACCTATAAAATGCAGCAAAACATGCTAGATCGAAGCATTATTGAGAAAAGAAAAAGGTCAACACCTGTAGAGGTATCTATTCCCTGATAGGAAAATCTAATGCAGTGAAAGCGTAAAACACAAGGGAACAACGAGTTTATTGGAAGAAGAAAACCTTTCGATAAAGTAGACACTACCGTTCTTTTACACGATGTACTGGTACAACTTTTCACGTCACTTATGTGTGACTTTTCTGGTAGGATGCCAAATTGATGCTTTTCTTAGTACAGCAATTTTTTCCCATTCTTTTCATCCTTTCAAAAGATATGTTTCAGTTGAGCATTTCTAAATTTAAAATACACATAATTATATTTTCTATAACAGAAGAGTCAACTCTTGTTACTTAAATATTTCTATTTGATAAACTCGACTTAACAAATAAAGACGCTTATCAAAAATTGCTTAATGTTATTTCCTATCTTTCTACATAACCCATCATTTTTAGTGTCAAAACCATGTTAACATTAATCGCATTAAATGCAACTCAGCCATTGAACTATCATTCTTATTTACAGCCCATTAGACTATACTTTCTCCTTATTTTCTTTTGTATTGGCCNTTATATTGTAAAGATAAAAATAAATATATATAAATATTTAAAATATAAAAGCAAATATTTTTAAAGATATTTATTAAATGCTAAATATGATTTTCATAAAGAGATATCATTGTAAATTAAATAAATATATATAGAAAAAAATAAAATAAATGAAGTTTTAAAAAAGAATTCAAATATTTTTAGTCGCATATAAATAGAATTTCGTTAAATTTTATAAAAAAATTTAAAATGTATTTTTAGAATTTATGTTATCGTACTATCACCAATGCCAAAGTTCATCTTTGAATTCTAAAAATGCCTTAGAATCTGGACAATGAATCGAATTCTAGCATCAGTCTTTATTATAACGATGGCCATAAAGTCCTATATTTCTTGTACTTAATAGTACCGTACACAGAGAAAATGAAATTTAGAGATTCCGACAAAATCATCACCGCAGACTCCATTCATACTCTTCAGCTTCCCGTAACCATGACAACGGATGCAACTGGATAGAACATTGAAACTGGGACAAACATTTATTTTCCAATTATCTAAACCACACAGATCGATGAAAAAAGCAGTAAAACCAAGACATTTTATAATAAATAATTTTCTAAAATAATTATTTAATAACGTTAAAAATTAGCACATGTTTAAGCTTTAATTTATTTTTTATTCAAGAATAAAGGTGTTTTTACAGTTTCAAATTATCAAGAAACAGTTTATAAAGTTTTATGATTTCTTATAAATTTCGCAAATTCTTTAATTATGTGTACAGTAGATAAATACACGGAATTATATTTATACACAAAATGTATAATTAAGAAGAGAGAGTGCATCAGAAGATTTCTACAATTCCGAGATTATTGAGTTGTCTTATAATTTATTTAAGCTTCTAAGAAACATTACAGGTAAGTAAAGAACACATTACTTTGTTCCAAATAAAATAATTCTGGTTTCTCGCGATCCAAATCAGTTACATCAGTACATTATCTTATTTAATCTCTTGTAAAGGATGGAAAAATTAAATTAGAAGATGATTAAATTTAAGAGAAAAAGATAATAGCTCAGGAAAATGTATAAAGAAAATGATTAGTAAATTGGGAAATAATCGATTATTAAAATGGTTTTCTAAGTCTTGTCAAAATTAATTATATTATGGTTCTCGATAAAACAAAGATAATTGAAATAAATTCAGTTAAGTGCATTGTTATGTACAACATCTCACTATATGATAAATCAAAATTGGGGTACAGTAAAAGGTTAAAGATCATTTTATATAAATGTTAAGAATGAAATTTTTTGATAAAATTTATCTTTTTTAAAAGAAAGTAAATAAAATAACTGAAATTTCGTTATTCAAAGCAAATTCGATGATCGACTAGAAGCACTGAATTGAATCATGGAATCCAACTTAGAATTCTATTTTAATCAATGAAAAAAACTCGATTCTGTTTAGAGCACGACTATTTATAATCATTGATCGAGTATTTCAACTTAGAAATTTCAAACACCGTCTTTAAAATTGAGTATAGAAGTCGATTTAACGTCGAATATATTAAAGAACGTCGAAGAGAATACTTTAAAAAAAGCTTCCTCTTCATCACTTATCATAAAATTTAAGCTTTTATAATGGCAACTGAGATACCTATACATATATATGCAGAATATATTAAGAATCATCTAACTAAATGCTACAAAAATAGAATCGTTTAGGAATATTGATTGAAGAACTCTCAACCATCAAATTAGGATCATAATAAATATTGATTCTGTCACTCTTACAAAATCTTCAAAGCGGGATATTCCAGATTTTTAGTTTGGGATGAGTCCAAAATCAATTTTGGTTTCTTAAGATATTTGGATCACTCAACTACAGATACATTTAAGATAGAATATCGATGAGAGATCGAAAGATTTTAGTTAAATCAATAGAAAAATACAGGATCTTCAAAAGAAAGAATATTTCAAAAAAAGCACAATTTTTTAAAGAAGATTAACTTAAACTTTCACCGGAAGATGATTATAAATAGAAGAAGACTATAGCAGAAGGTCTGAGCATCTAACCGCCCTAAGGTATAATTAATCAAAAGAGGAAAAATCAAAGCTAGAAGGCAAGAGGATGCTGGTCGACCTCTGGTTATGATTAATAGATATGTAAGGTCGGAATGAGAAGACCGAAATGTTTCATCTAAACACTGATGAGAGAGTAAACAAAAGTTACAATTGAAGAATTTACTATAATTTATTATCGAGAAAATAACTGACCTAAAAATCGTTGCCAATGTAACAAAATCGATACAAACAGAATACTTGCATGATAGAAAAAGCTTAAAGAAATACATACATACCTATAAAAAATGAAAGATATTGATTAATCCTCTTAAAAATATTTACTTAACGAATNGTACAAACAGTAAAAATAATAATTATTTTTTTATTTTATTTACTGTTTTATATCCGATATTGCTCAACTAATTTCAGTTAAGATGAGATTGAAAAAAATATTTCATATTCTACGTTAAAAATCGAAAATAAAATGTGTAAATTGTCAAGTTTTACATAAAATATAATGCAAAATTGTATATAAAAAGCAAAATATCAAACGATCTTGACATAATCCTAGCTGAAATTATATACTAAATTGTGTTATCCTATATACAAGAGAAAATTGGGATAAAGTGAATATGACATTATAAGACGAGATTGTCAGATATTTTTGATGTAAAGGGCCTAAAATTTTATTGAATATATTCAATATTCCATAAAATTATAATACATTTTTTCATATAGAACTTAATTTAAATCAATATTTTCAACAGAAAATGACCGTTTTAAACAATTTTTTAACATTAAAATTATTACAAAAATTGATTTTTTGGATAGATATAAATTAATGATTTGAAAAAAAATTGATTGCATTTTCTTAAAAAATTCGTGATAAATTTATCATTTTTAAAAACTTTAGTTCTTTAATATTTAAAAAAAAATCCAAAAATTACTGTTTCATAGATTTTATTTCTATTTTTTTAAAAGAAAATAAAATCAAACTTATAAATTATTCACTTATCTTAAAAAATCAGTTTTGTAATTTTCTTAGACTTTTACTTAATTTTCTATCATTAAAACAAGTTTAAAAATTAAGTATTCTAATAAGAAAAAGGAAGGAAAAAAATTTTTAAATGCTTTAAAGTAAATTTAAATTAATAATTTATAAACTCTACTGCATTTTCTTTATAAAAACTTTAAAACTTATTAAATAATAAAAAGTTAAAATTATTTAAAAAAATAAATTTTATAAATTGATTATTCAGAATAATTTAATTACATTTTCTTAAAAACTCAGCAATATATTTAAAATATTTTAAATTAAATTTTGATAATAATAAAAAAAATCTCAAGTGATCAAATCTTATTTTCAACAATATAATTATTTGATTTGATTTAAAAAATAAAATAAAATAAATTCAATTCGTATCAAATTATTTTTTCAGTAAAAAAATCTCTTTATACTAATTAACTTTTTAAAATAATAAAATAAATAATAATTGTCTGAGTTGCATAAGAAAGTGTCATAATTGATTTGGTTAATGTCTTAGAATTAACGATAAAAAATTGTTACTCTAATAGCATTATATGTATACTTTCTTCGTTACAAAAGATTAGTTGAGAGCGCTTCTAGCGAATCGCGTTACACTTAATTAATGCAATTTCTAAATAATGATTCAGAAAAATAAATGACACGACAAAGTGCAAAAATTATGTCTTCTAATTTTAAGACTTTAAACAAAAATTATAAGAAAAACTTTTAAAAAAATCTTGGATTGCGTGACAATTAATTTGTGTCTATTTAAAAAAAAAAATTTACTTAATTTGGTGGTAAGGAATAATTATCCTCCATATTAGTATCCCCCCAGTATAATATTTTTACAAAATGTCTTACTTTTTGGGGAATTTATCGGACAGAGACACGTAAAAATTGAAATCAACGCTCTTTTTAAAAATAGTAAGTTATAAGAAATTTAATAGGCAGATAGAAGAAGAAAATTCAGATAGAAGAAAAAAAAAATAAAAATAAAAAAATGTTAAATTCTTAAACTAGACTACAACATTTTTAACATATTTCTTATTTTTTTTTTTAGAAATTTGGAGCATAGACACACGTACAGGATGAAATTGTCAATAAATTAGTGTTTAGTTGTTAAAAAGTTTGATATTCAGTTAAAAGAAATGAATACAATGTTAATAAAACGTCTTATACTATTATTATTCTCACACTATACTACTAAATTTTTGAGAAATTTGACAGATAGACACACGTACAAACGGAAATCATCAATAATATAACTCTGAGTTTTAAAGAAATATAATGGGTAGACATTCAGACAGGAAAATAAATACAAAGTTTTAATTTAAATCAAAATTTTTAAGAAACAGAAGTAGATATTCACATTAACAGAAAATAGATACAAACTTTTAATTCTGTAATTTAATTTTTAATATTATGGACAGAGAAAATATATACAAACAGAAAATGAATAAAAAATTCTATTTATGGAACACACAAATAAAAAATAAATACAAAAATTTTCAAGTAAAATCTCAATTTTTAAAAGAATTTTCTGGACAGACATCCAAACAAAGAATGAAAATGGATATAAAATTACAAATTTATAACTAAATTTTTCAGAAACATTACGGATAGACACACACACACACACAGAAAAAAACAAGAAAATTTGAATTTAATTATTAATTATCACGAAATATTGCGGATAGACATTAACACTAACGTTATTTATGCAAATAATTCAATATTAATTCATAACTTCCGAAAGAAAATTCATATAAAATATAAAAATTCGGTAAAAAAAATTCGATATTTCACACAAAAAAATGCAGTTTTCATGTATAAAATGTAAGAAACCATAAAAAAAGCAGTATCAACTTTGAAGTAGAAGTGTATAATCTTCAATAAATCATAACATGATTATTTTCTAATAACATTTAATATTGTTAATGGAGAATTTATGACATAATTTTATAGAAATAAGTAAGATATCATCCAAGTGTTATAACTAATATCGATTACTGATATCTTCCATAATAAAAAAAGAAGTATTGCACGGTGATGAAGATAATTATTTTTAAATTATGAAAATGAATGATGCTGACGTTTAAAAAAAAATCTGAGTTCAATTAGTGGCTTTGAGTAACCAAAAAAATTGAAGTGACAGTGACGGTGACGTACATTGATTAACTGAAATTAAGACCTCAGATATATTGATGTGATAATGAAAATACAAAGAATACAATTGCATTTTTTTCACATTGGAGATTGATGTTGATGTACAAGGGATTAAATTGGAGTTGGAGAATAATAACTTAGATGAAGTAAAAGCATAATTAACGAATAAGTTAATAATGATAACTGTGTTGTAATTTTTTGCTTTTTTTCTATAGAAAAAAAATAATTGTGACAGTTTTTGTATGTAAAAACAGAAAATGGAGTTATTACAAAATGATATATTTGCATAAGTAGATTTATTATTATTTTTTTTTATAAATATACACGTGTATTGATAACATTTATTATTCATCACTGCTAACAAATTATTGCTGTTACTAATATAAAGGATATCAGACAGGTGAATGGGGTTTTGCTAGTCGCATGTGACGCCTCTCTTTCTGTAAGTTATAAAAATATATAAATAAAATATAAAAAAAAAATAGATGTTTAGTCCACTTATGAAAAAGAGTTTTAATTTGTATCACTTTTATAGTATAATTTTTTAAATAAAAGACTAAACTGTAAGGCCTCTCAGCAAACAAGTCTGTGCTTCGTATCGTATTTATTACCCAATATAAATTTTAGATCCCTTTATTCTTAATTTGCTCTTAATACATAGATTAAACTTTGAGGCACCTCTGTCTCTATCAAGCCTCTGAATCCAAATGAATCTGTTGGCATTCTCTTTAGGGGAGACTGGCCATAGACACTTCTGATAAATGCCAGAAAGGCCTATGCAAAAACGAGCCGATACTGTTATAAATTAGATACATAACAGTGCTATATTAAAATTTCCAAGTATTATTTATTAGTTATATTCAAATGTAATTTATTTTAGAAATACTTTTCAGTTCGTTTTGTTTTACCGCTCCCTTCATCCAATTTTTAGAACATTTATATCTGATATTAGTTAATAAAGTAAGTCGATGGTCCTGACACTAGATAATAAGTCGTCCTGCTGTTGCCAGACTCAAAACCATGCTCCAGTCCACCGTGCTTCCCTCTGACTCACTAATAATACAGATATACACATGTGCATTCTATATTATGTATATATAAATATTTTTTACTGGATATTATTAAAAATATTTAATTAATTAATTATTTTAGCTGTTATTTTTACTAATAAGACTGTATTCCATATATAATAATAATAACTTATATTGACTATTGTTAAGAATATTTATTGTAATTATTACTATTACCACTTATTAATAACACAATGCTTATATCAACACTGTGCATACTAATAATTAACAACACATATTATAGTTGTTAATTAATAACACAAAGCGTCTAAAGTTTATTTCTCTATTACTTTCATCAATAACAGGCACGGTACATGTGTACACTGTGTACTAGATAATAACCATAGAATATATTAGCTATAACTAACAATATAATTACTATTATTACTAGTTACTAGAGCATTTTATACACTATTAATTAATCAATGTTAATTATTATTTAGCTATAATATAACTATAACATTTATTCTGGTTATTATTTTTAATATTAAAGTAAATATGCATTTTGTTTCTCAATTAATAGTATACATTGTTTATTATTTATAACATTTAACACATATAACTAATAAGCACAGTAACCATCGTTAATAGAATCAATAGATAATATATTTGTATGTGTACATTATTTGTTATTAAAAATGATATAATAAGGTATGAAATAATAAATAAATCAGATAAAACGGGCCTGCTGGCCCTCTCCGCGTGGGTCTACTCATAATATAAACTCATATATATTATATATGAGCAGATCCACAGTGAGTATAACAAATATGTGAGTAAGGTCAGATATAGAGGATCAGCAGGATCATTTGTCCAGAGCGTTAACACAGTGGAAGTCTTAAAATTTAGTCCTCTGACAAGAAGTCACGAAAAGAAATTAATATTTTTATTTATTTTTTTTTATGTACTTCCATGGATTTCAGGAGGAATAGGCTCATATATGTAAATAACAAGACCCAACTCACCTTTTTTCACGAGAGCAATATATGTAATTGCTATTAATAACATGTTATTAATAATAGCAATAACAATTAATTATTAATACAATACTTGTACAGGAGAATTTAATAAAGAAAATTAAAGTCACATTGTGAAATTATTTATAAAAGTCGTGACAGGTTAAAAGTTGAAAACTATTGGGGGATTTTGTAGAATCATCTTTTTCTGAGATGCTGTCCAACATAATGATGAATAGTGTGTAAAGGCAGGTGAAGATAAAACTGATAAGCGTTTTGCTGACATGACAATCTAATAATACGGACGAATTACACATGCACTTGTCATTCAAAAAATACATACGTGACAAATACGAAAATGTTATACATAATGCAGATAGATTCTGATCGACTCGACTCAATTCTTATTAAACTAATGCAAGTTGTAGGGTAATTTTGTGAAGTGTGCTACTGAACTTTTTAATTATTTATCACTTTACTAAGAGCATTTCACTATTAAAAATTGATTAAAAACATTCCCCTTTTCATTTTTAAGACGTGATATTACATTTTATTGCTTATAAATTTAAAAAGAATGTGTATAAATTTATTTTTTTTTATATAAGTTAATAAATTTTGTGCTACGATCATTTTATACTGCACATCGATTTTGACTGAATTATGAACCTTAATAAAGCTATATTTTAGCTTATGGATGAATCTAAAAACATCTTTTCGATGTGATGTATGCTTTCAGATTGAATTATGATATTGGTTCTTGGTATCTCGGCGTTATCTTCGATGAGTTATGATATTAAATCAAATAAACTCGTAATATTCGATATTTTTTAACGTATTACTTTATAATTAAAGGGAGAAAATGTACGAAAGGGAACATTTTCGAGTGCATTTACTGGATAGAAAATCGCTATGACAAGATTCGCTGTCACTTCCAGTCTCTTCTACTCAATCATGAAGATATACCCAGCTTCTTGCTTTACTTTTGTCCTAGGTGTTAAAGTATAGGTGATGCATTCTATCCAGGAAAGAAGAAATTCTTCTTCAATATATCTTCTGTTTTCTTTTGCGTTTATTCCGATAAATATGCCTTA
The DNA here is from genome assembly GCF_000671375.1 of Centruroides sculpturatus. Taxonomy (NCBI): domain Eukaryota; kingdom Metazoa; phylum Arthropoda; class Arachnida; order Scorpiones; family Buthidae; genus Centruroides; species Centruroides sculpturatus. The sequence goes on along the minus strand of NW_019384362.1, from coordinate 217,072 downwards.
CTTTGCACGTTATGTGAAGATATTTACATAATGTTATCACTATAATTCGTGAATATATAAGAAATAAAGTAAAGATTGATGATGCGCGTGTGCCTATGTATAAATGTGTATGTATATATATACATAAAAATAGGGATAAATTCTGCTTAATTCAACATAAAAAAATGTTATTTTGATTAAATGAAGTAAATTTTTTCCGCAAATTTTATAAAAACAACGGATGTATTACATAATAGAATATTCATATTCTGTAATACCGTATAGCCTGTAATACTTTATATACTCTAAAATCTAAAATTCAGTGCAGAAATATAAAAAATAAATGTCCAAACACACTGAATTGATTTAAAATATCAAAAATGCAGAATATAAAAATCATACTAAAGCGTGACTAACTGGATAGACCTACACAGTAGAATGTAGAAGTACTATTTATAATATTGTACAATAAAATAGTCCCATTTATTTATTATAAAATTTAAAAGTTTACTTACAACATAACAAAATATGTTAAAATATAAAATATTAAACGTTTATTAACAATTAAACGTTATTAGTTCATGATGTAAAATAAAGGAGGTCCTAATCTGGGCTTCAAAGAACCAGAAGGTAGAATTCGCCCATCGGCGAATTGTACCTTAGTACAATACATCACATAATTTTTATACTAAAATGAAGGCAATCTATCTTAAATTTATATGGTGAAGGAATTTAAAAAAAAAATACTGAAAAAAGTACTAACTGAAGTGATTAGTTTTATAAAACAAAATATGAAGTTATTTTATTTTATGTTTACTTAAATTCACAATGGAAAAATCTTCGAAAATATGTTTTTATAATTTAGATCAATAATTTAATTAAATTAAAAAATGAATCATTTAAGAGCTTAAAGTATGTATCAAAGAGTTGGGCGGAGAACAATTTCCCTTCATTAATATGCTCAAAATGATTATTACAGTGTTAATATGCGGTTAATATGCATGCATAAATAAATTTTCAACAGAAATTTCGATTAATAGAATACATTTTGGTTATATTTGAAGCCCATATTTATATTTATAAATTATATTTTTAGCAAAAATTTTTAACATTTTCCATTAAAAATATTTATAAAAAAAA